>NC_082374.1:237763-278248 GCF_027477595.1 Haemorhous mexicanus | reverse complement strand
ACCCCCCGGGAGCCCCCGAGACCCCGCGGGACGGCGCGGCCGGGAGAGCCCTGCGAGGTGGGGAGGGGGGTCTGGGGGTCCTGGGGGGGGTCCTGGGTATCCCCTGAACCCCATTGCGCCCCTAGGGGGGTCCTGAGCCCCCCCCTGTGCCCCTGGGGGGGGGGTTATGGGGGTCCCTGACTCCTCCTGTGCCCCCCCAGGGTGGTTTTTGGGGGTCCAGGCCTCCCCTGACCCCTTCCCTGTGCTCCTGGGGGGGGTCTTGGGCCCCCCTGACCCCCCCATGTACCCCCCTGGGGGGGGTCCTGGGCTCTCCCTGACCCCTCAGAGGGATTTTTGGGGGTCCCTGGGTGCCCCTGACCCCTTTCCAGTGCCCCTGGAGGGGGTCCCTGGCCTCGCTGACCCCACCAGAGTGATTTTTGGGGGGTCCCTGGTCCCCCTCAGGGTGAATCTTGGGGTTCCCTGTGTCCCCTCAGGAAGGTTTTGGGGGGTCCCAGGCCCCCTCTGACCTCCCCCAGGGTGTATTTTGGGGTTCCCTGACCCCCCTCTGACCTGGAGGGGTCTCAGCCCCCCCCTGTGCCCCCCACTTGGGGTGGGCTCCGTGTCCTGGAGGCCCTGGTGGCCTCAGGGCTCTGCTCTGTGCACTTCTCCTGGGAGGGATTTTGGGGGTCCCTGATCCCCTCTGCCCCCCCAGGGTGATTTTTGGGGGTCCCTGACCCCCCCAGAGGGGTTTTGGGGGTTTCTGGGCCCCCTCTGACTCCCTCAGGGTGGTTTTTGGGGTTCCCTGACCCCCCCTGTGCCCCCCCCTTGGGTGGGCTCCGTGTCCCTGGAGGCCCTGGTGGCCTCGGGGCTCTGCTCCGTGCGCTTCTCCTGGGAGGGATTTTGGGGGTCCCTGCCCCCCCTCTGCCCCCCCAGGGTGATTATTGGGGTTCCCTGTGCCCCCCCCCAGGGTGGGCTCCGTGTCCTGGAGGCCCTGGCGGCCTCGGGGCTGCGCTCCGTGCGCTTCTCCTGGGAGGGATTTTGGGGGTCCCTGAGCCCCTCTGCCCCCCCAGGGTGATTTTTGGGGTTCCAGGGTGATTTTTGGGGTTCCCTGTGCCCCCCCAGGGTGGGCTCCGTGTCCTGGAGGCCCTGGCAGCCTCGGGGCTGCGCTCCGTGCGCTTCGCCCGGGAGGTGCCGGGGCTCGGGGCCGTCGTGGCCAGTGACTGCTCCCCGCGGGCCACCGAGCTGATGGAGAGGAACGTGGCCAGGAACGGCGTCGGGGGGCTGGTGACACCCCGGCTGGCTGATGCCAGGTGAGCCCAAACCCCAAATCCCACTGGGATCACACCAGGTGACCCCAAATCCCCATTGGAATGATGCCAGGTGACCCCAAACCCCATTGGGATCACACCAGGTAACTCCAAATCCCATTGGGATTGTGCCAGGTGACCCCAGTTCCTCAAATCCCAATGGGATCGTGGCAGGTGACCCCACTGGGATCACACCAGGTGACCCCAAATCCCCATTGGAATGATGCCAGGTGACCCCAAATCCCCATTGGGATCAGGCCAGGTAACTCTAAACCCTACTTGGACCACACCAGGTGACCCCAAACCCCCACTGGGGTGACACCAGGTGACTCCAAAGCCTACTGGGGTCATGGCAGGTAACCCCAAACCCACAAACACCACTGGGATCACACCAGGTGACCCCAAATCTCTCTGGGATCACACCAGGTGACCCCAAACCCCTCTGAGATCACACCAGGTGACCCCAAACTCCTCTGAAATCACACCAGGTGACCCCAAATCCCAGGGGGATCACACCAGGTGACCCCAAACCCCACTGGGATCAAACCAGGTGACTCCAGACCCCAATTAGGATCACACCAAGTGACCCCAAACCCCTCTGAGATCACACCAGGTGACCCCAAACCCCACTGGGATCACACCAGGTGACCCCAAATCCCACTGGGATCAGGGCCAACCCCCTGGCACTGCCCAGGGCTTTGCTGGCAGGTGTCCCCAAAGTGTCCCCATGGGCACCCCGACCTCCCGCCCCACTTTGGTGTCTCGGGGGGGGTCCCAAACCCTTTTCCCCCCAAAATTTGTCCCCATGTCCCCAAGCGCTGTCAGCAACCACCCTTGTCCCCAAGCTGAGACCCCACTCAGGGGGTCCCAATCTCTGTGGGTGCCCCAGAGGGGTCCCCAAAGGGGTGCTGAGGATCTGGGGGGGGGTCTTTGGGGTCCCCCCCTCCCCAGGATGTTGATGTACCAAAGCAAAGCCCAGCGCCAACCCTTCGACGTCATCGACCTGGACCCCTACGGGAGCCCCGCGCCCTTCCTGGACGCGGCCGTGCAGGCCGTCAGCGAGGGGGGTGAGTCTTGGGGGACCCCCAAACCTCTCCTGGGACCCCCCCCCCCAAACCCTCCCCTGAACCCCCAAACCTTCCCAGGGTTGCTCTGCGTGACCTGCACGGACATGGCGGTGATGGCCGGCAACAGCGCCGAGACCTGCTACAGCAAATACGGCGCCGTGTCCCTCAAGGGCAAGTTCTGCCACGAGATGGTCAGTGCTGGGGGGGGGGTCCTCTGCTCGCAGAGGGGGTGGCCCGTGTCCCCATTGTCCCTTTTGTCACCTGGCAGGCTCTGAGGATCATCCTGCACAGCTTGGATCTCCGCGCCAACTGCTACCAGCGCTTCGTGGTGCCGCTGCTGTCGGTCAGCGCCGATTTCTACGTGCGCGTCTTCGTCAGGGTCTTCACGGGCCAGGCCAAGGTCAAGGCCTCGGCCAGGTGAGTTTTGGGGGGGGTTTTGGGGGGTCTTTGTGCACCCCCAAACCCGCCCTGACCCTGTTTTTATTCCCCCCCCTTTCCCCAGCAAGCAGGCGCTGGTGTTTCACTGCGTGGGGTGCGGCTCGCACCACCTGCAGCGCCTGGGCAGGGCCACCAGCCACGGCAGCAGGTACAGCCCCCCTGTCCCCCCCCCATCCTCACCCAGAGCCTTTCTGGGGTCCCCCAAAACCTTTGGGGGGGTCCCCATGATTTTTTAGGGGGGTTTAACCCCATCTTCCCCCCCTCTCTCTCCAGCTTCAAGTACAGCCCAGCCACGGGGCCGCCCGTGGGTCCCACCTGCGAGTTCTGCCAGCAGCGCCACCAGGTGCGTGCAGCCCCCTCCCCACAAAACAAAAACACCTCAGCACCCCCAAAAAAACCCTGAACCCCCTTTTTTCCCCTCTCTAAAGGTGGGGGGCCCGGTGTGGGCTGAGCCCCTGCACGACCCCACCTTTGTGGAGGGGGTGCTGGCGGCGCTGGAGAGGAGCCCCGGGCGCTTCCCGACGGAGCCGCGCATGCGGGGGATGCTGAGCGTCATCGCCGAGGTGACAGAGGGGACACCCCCGAGGGCAGGGGGGTGGCACCCCGGTGGGGACACTCTGGGGGTGGGGACACCCCGATTTTGGGGCTGGCTGTGATTCTGGGGGTGTCGGTGGGACAGGAGCTGAGCGATGTCCCCCTGTACTACACCCTGGACGGGCTGAGCAGCACCATCCGCAGCAACACGCCGTCGCTGCTGCAGCTCAGGTGGGGACCCCAAAACCGCCTTGGGAACCCTAAATCATCTCGGGGACCCCTAAACCGCCTCAGGGACCCCAAAACCACCTCGGGGAACCCAAAACCACCTCGGGGAACCCAAAACCACCTCAGGGACCTCAAAACCGCCTCGGGGACCCCTAAATCATCTCAGGGACCCCAAAACCGCCTCGGGGACCCCAAAATCATCTCAGGGACCCCTAAACCGCCTCAGGGACCCCAAAACCACCTCGGGGAACCCAAAACCACCTCGGGGACCCCAAAACCACCTCAGGGACCTCAAAACCGCCTCGGGGAACCCAAAACCACCTCCGGGACCCCCTAAACCGCCTCGGGAACCCCAAAACCACCTCAGGGAACCCAAAACTGCCTCAGGGACCCCAAAACCGCCTCCGGGATCCCAAAACCATTTCAGGGTCCCCAAAACCGCCTCGGGGAACCCCTAAATCATCTCAGGATCCCCAAAACCACCTCAGGGACCTCAAAACCGCCTCGGGGAACCCCTAAACCACCTCGGGGAACCCCTAAATCATCTCAGGGACCCTTAAACCACCTAAGGGACCCCTAAACCACCTCAGGGACCCCAAAACCACCTCAGGGAACCCCTAAATCATCTCAGGGACCTCAAAACCGCCTCGGGGAACCCCTAAACCACCTCGGGGAACCCAAAACCGCCTCGGGGAACCCAAAACCACCTCGGGGACCCCTAAATCATCTCAGGGACCCCAAAACCGCCTCGGGGACCCCAAAATCATCTCAGGGACCCCAAAACCACCTCGGGGAACCCAAAACCACCTCGGGGACCCCTAAATCATCTCAGGGACCCCAAAACCGCCTCGGGGACCCCAAAATCATCTCAGGGACCCCAAAACCACCTCGGGGAACCCAAAACCACCTCCGGGACCCCCTAAACCGCCTCGGGTACCCCAAAACTGCCTCGGGGACCCCAAAACTGCCTCGGGGAACTCAAAACCGCCTCGGGGAACCCCAAAACCACCTCAGAGACCCCAAAACCACCTCGGGGACCCCCAAACCCCTTCAGGGACCCCCCAAACCCCCTTGGGGACCCCCCAAACCCCATCCTGGCCCCCCTAATCTCCTCAGAGCCCCCCCAAACCCCCTGGGGGACCCCCCAAACCCCCCTGTGCCCCCCCAGGTCAGCCCTGCTGCACGCGGGGTTCCGCGTCTCGCTGTCCCACGCCTGCCGCAACGCCGTCAAGACGGACGCGCCGCCGGCCGTGCTCTGGGACATCATGCGCTGCTGGGTGAGGAGGGGGCTCGGGAGACCCCTCCCCACGCTCAGAGGGGGTGCTGAACCCCCCCTTTTCCCACCCTTTTTCCCCAGGCCAAGCTCCACCCGGTGAAGCTGGAGCGGCTCCCAGACTCCAGCCCGGCCGCCCGGATCCTCTCGGTGGAACCCACGTAGGACCCCCGGGGTGGGGTTTGGGGTTTTGGGGAGACCCCAGACCCATTTTAGGAGCCCCCCCAAACCCCCTGATCCCCCTCCCTTTATCCCTCTCCAAGGCTCCAGGCTTCCTTTGCCCTCCACGAGGACGCCAACCCCAGCTCCCGCCGGCGCGGCCTGAAGCGATTCCCCGAGAACCCCGAAGCTTTCTGGGGTCCCAAGGCCAGGGCCAAGCCAGGGTGAGGGGCTGGTTTGGGGGTTCAGGCGCCCCCCACCCTTTTTAAAGCGGGTTCAGGTGCCCCCCACCCTTTTTAAGGGGACATTCCCCCCTTTTTTCACTCGTGGTGGGGCCGAAACCCCCCTAAAATAACCGAGGTGAACCCCCAGCTTTGTTCTTTGTTGGGGGGGGTCTCCCTCACCCTCTCCCCTTTTTTGGGGGTACCCCTCGCCCTCTCCCCTATTTGGGGGGGGGGTCTCCAGCTCATTCCCAGCCTTTTCCAGGGGGGGCATCGCCCCCTCCCTGCAGGAGAAGAGGGAGAGGCTCCAGAACAAGAGGAGGCAGCGCCCGGACGGGGCCGGGCTGAAACAATTCCCCTGCAAACGCTTCAAGGAGGTGGGGAGGGGTCCCCAAAATGGGGAGGGGGTCCCCAAAATACGGAGGGGATCCCTAAAATAGTCGGGGTGGGTGTGGGAATAGAGGGGGGGGGTGCAGGAAATAAAGGGAGAAATAAAATGGGGAATAAAAGTGGGGGTGGGAATAAAGAGGGGGTGGCTGGAATATGGGGAGGGGGCTTGGGGATTTTGGGGGGGGGGTGTGTAGGAATTAGAGGAGGGGTCTGTGAATGCAGAGGGGGGGTCTGAGCGCAGAGGGGGGGTTTTGAGGCAGGTTTAACCCCCCCTTTTTGCCCCCCCCAACAGGGCACCTGTCCCCGAGGCGAGCAGTGCTGCTACTCCCACGAGCCCCCCTCCCCAATAAAACAAATCTGACCCAAAATTGGGGAGGGGGAGTTTGAAATTTGCATTTTTTGGGGGTGGGGGGCGTCCCTCAGAGCCCCCCCAGCCCCTCCCCGGACCCCCGGTACCGCACAGAGGCCAGGAAGGTTCTGATCTCCATCGGCTCCAGCCTCACGCAGCGCGGGTCCAGCCCCGCCCCCCGCCGGGGTTTGGGGGTACCTGGGGGGGTCGTGAGGGGGTTGAGGGGGGGGGTGAGACCCCCGGGACCCCTCCCCAAAACAGCCCCGAGCCCCCCCACCCCCCTGATACCTGTGGGGGTGTTCCAGAGCAGGCGGGACACGCTGGGCAGGGGGATGTCCCCCCCCAGGGCCATCTCCTGCACCGAGGTGACGGTGAAGGCCGAGAAAAGGGTCTGGGGGAGGTGGGGGGGTTAGAGACCCCTCCCCAAATAGCCCAGAGACCAGCCCAGGGTGGGGGGTGTTAGAGACCCCTCCCCAAATAGCCCAGAGACCAGGCTGGGCTGGGGGCGCTGTTAGAGACCCCTCCCCAAATAGCCCAGAGACCAGCCCAGGGTGGGGGCTGTTAGAGACCCCTCCCCAAATAGCCCAGAACCCAACCCAGGGTGGGGGGTGTTAGAGACCCCTCCCCAAATAGCCCAGAGACCAGGCTGGGGTGGGGGGGCATTAGAGACCCCTCCCCAAATAACCCCAGAGACCAGCCCGGGCTCTGGGGGCTGTTAGAGACCCCTCCCCAAATAACCCCAGAGACCCGAGACCCCCAACCTGGGCTGTTAGGGACCCCTCCCCAAATACTGCAGAGACCCCAACCCGGGCTAGGGAGAGAGGGCAGAGACCCCCCAAAGTCACCCCAAATATCCCCCAGACCCCAACCCAGGCTGTTAGAGACCCCTCCCCAAATAACCCCAGAACCCAACCCAGGGTGGGGGGGAGAGGGCAGAGACCCCTCCCCAATCCCACCCCGGGGGCTGCAGCAGGGAGGGACCCCCTGGAGGAGCCTCAGGACCCCCAAAACGGGCACCTGGCACAGGTGACCCCACAACCCCTCACCTGGCACAGGTGACCCCACAAGCTCAGCCCCCCCCAGTACTGACCCCCCTCCCCAGGTGTGCCCCCTCCCCAGGTGTGCCTCACTCCCAGGTGTGCCCCCTCCCCAGGTGTGCCCCATCCCCAGGCGTACCCCATCCCCAGGTGTGCCCCCTCCCCAGGTGTGCCCCCATCCCCAGGTGTGCCCCATCCCCAGGTGTGCCCCCTCCCCAGGTGTACCCCATCCCCAGGTGTGCCCCCTCCCCAGGTGTGCCCCCACCCCCAGGTGTGCCCCCATCCCCAGGTGTGCCCCCTCCCCAGGTGTGCCCCATCCCCAGGTGTGCCCCATCCCCAGGTGTGCCCCCATCCCCAGGTGTGCCCCCTCCCCAGGTGTGCCCCCTCCCCATCCCCAGGTGTGCCCCATCCCCAGGTGTGCCCTCACTCCCAGGTGTGCCCCATCCCCAGGTGTGCCCCACCCCCAGGTGTGCCCCCCTTCCCAGGTGTGCCCCCACCCCCAGGTGTGCCCCATCCCCAGGTGTGCCCCACCCCCAGGTGTGCCCCCTCCCCAGGTGTGCCCCCCTCCCCAGGTGTGCCCCCCTCCCCAGGTGTGCCCCCATCCCCAGGTGTGCCCCCTCCCCAGGTGTACCCCCCTCCCCAGGTGTACCCCCATCCCCACGTGTGCCCCCACCCCCAGGTGTACCCCACCCCCAGGTGTGCCCCCCCCAGCACTGACCCCCCTCCCCAGGTGTGCCCCCTCCCCAGGTGTGCCCTCACTCCCAGGTGTACCCCACCCCCAGGTGTGCCCCCCCCAGCACTGACCCCCCTCCCCAGGTGTGCCCCCCTCCCCAGGTACCGTCAGGTCCACGCTGGCGGCCCGGGAGCCGTTGTGGCTCTCCCCCACCTGGTACAGGTGCTCCAGGCGCAGCAGGACGGCGCCGGCGCCGCGCGGCTCCAGCGTCAGCAGGTGAACGTTGGGGGGCAGCGCCCGGCGCAGCCCCGACACCTGCGGGGGGGGGGACAGGTGAGGCTGTGCGGAAGCCCCGCCCACCTGGCGCAGGTGAGGCTGCAGGGAGAGCCCACCCTGATCACCTGGTACAGGTGAACCCATAACCCCTCACCTGGCACAGGTGACCCCACCAGGTGAGCTTCTCCCTGCTCACCTGGCACAGGTGACCCCAGAACCCCTCTCTGCCCACCTGGCACAGGTGAGCTTGCAGGGAGAGCCGCCCACCCCACTCACGTGGTGCAGGTGAGGCTGCAGGGAGAGCTTGCCCTGCTCACCTGGCGCAGGTGACCCCAGAACCCCTCACCTGGCACAGGTGACCCCAGAACCCTTCAGCTGTCACAGGTGACCCCACAACCCCTCACCTGGCCCAGGTGACCCCACCAGGTGAGCTTCTCCCTTCTCACTTGGCCCAGGTGACCCCACCAGGTGAGCTTCTCCCTCCTCACCTGGCCCAGGTGACCCCACCAGGTGAGCTTCTCCCTCCTCACCTGGCCCAGGTGACCCCACCAGGTGAGCTTCTCCCTCCTCACCTGGCCCAGGTGACCCAGCAGCCCCACCCGCAGTGGCCCCCACAGCCCGTTCCCAGGTGGGACCTCCATTCCCAGGTGTGCCCCCCCCACGCTCACCTGGCGCAGGTGAGGCCCCGTGCCCGGTGCCAGCACCACGGTGGGCGGTGTCACCAGCTCCTGTGCCCGCGGCCGGTGCTGCTCAGGTGAGGCCTCCACCGTGTCCAGCAGCACCAGGTGCCGCCCCCGCACCACCAGGCCCCGCCCATCCACACCTGGCTCGTTCAGCGCCTCCCCCAGCCCCCGGTTGTCGTCGTGCAGGAGCCGCCGGTGCACCTGGAGGGGGCGCAGGTGAGATGGCACAGGTGCGCCCTCTGTGGGGTCACCTCTGCCCAGGTGTGGCCAGGTGTGGCCAGGTGTGGCCGGCTCACCATGAGCTCCAGGGAGCCGTCCAGGAGGCTGCTGCCGCCCTGCGAGCGATCCGTCAGCACCGTCAGCTGCACCTTCTGGTCCTGCCCAGGTGGGACAGGTGTGAGGAGGGAGGGGTGGGGTGCAGGTGTGCCCTGCCCAGCCCCAGGTGTGCCCAGGTGTGCCCTGCTCAGCCCCAGGTGTGCCCAGGTGTGCCCTGCCCAGCCCCAGCTGTGCCCTGCTCAGCCCCAGGTGCGCCCAGGTGTGCCCTGCTCAGCCCCAGGTGTGCCCTGCTCAGCCCCAGCTGTGCCCAGGTGTGCCCAGATGTGCTCTGCCCAGCCCCAGGTGTGCCCTGCCCAGCCCCAGGTGTGCCCAGGTGTGCCCAGATGTGCTCTGCCCAGCCCCAGCTGTGCCCTGCCCAGCCCCAGCTGTGCCCTGCCCAGCCCCAGGTGAGCCCAGGTGTGCCCTGCCCAGCCCCAGGTGTGCCCAGGTGTGCCCTGCCCAGCCCCAGGTGTGCCCAGGTGTGCCCTGCCCAGCCCCAGGTGTGCCCAGGTGTGCCCTGCTCAGCCCCAGGTGTGCCCAGGTGTGCCCTGCTCAGCCCCAGGTGTGCCCTGCCCAGCCCCAGGTGTGCCCAGGTGTGCCCTGCCCAGCCCCAGCTGTGCCCTGCCCAGCCCCAGGTGTGCCCTGCCCAGCCCCAGGTGTGCCCTGCCCAGCCCCAGCTGTGCCCAGGTATGCCCTGCTCAGCCCCAGCTGTGCCCTGCCCAGCCCCAGGTGTGCCCTGCTCAGCCCCAGGTGTGCCCAGGTGTGCCCTGCCCAGCCCCAGGTGTGCCCAGGTGTGCCCAGATGTGCTCTGCCCAGCCCCAGCTGTGCCCTGCCCAGCCCCAGGTGTGCCCAGCTGTGCCCAGGTGTGCCCTGCCCAGCCCCAGGTGTGCCCAGCTGTGCCCAGGTGTGCCCTGCCCAGCCCCAGCTGTGCCCTGCCCAGCCCCAGGTGTGCCCAGGTGTGCCCAGGTACCTTGATGAAGATCCGGGTGTTCACTGGGTAATAATTCCCCGCCACCGGCTCGGTCTGGCTCAGGTTCCAGGTGGGCCGGAAGTCACGCCTGGGGTGGGGAGGGGGTGACCCAGGGGAGGTCTCGGGGGGTCACCTGAGCCCCTGGGGGGTCACCTGAGCCCCCTCACCTGCGCTCCAGCACCTGGCGCCCGTTGGAGTCGGTGTAGAAGCGCCCGGCCGTGCGCAGCGGCGTCTCGAAGCGGCTGATCACCTCCTTGCCCAGCCCGTCCCTTAGGTGGGGAGGGACACAGGTGTGTCATCGCCACCAGGACAGGTGTGTGGGCGGAGGGGGAGGGTCCCCAGACCCCTCCCCAGGCTCACCCCACGGGGATGGGCCCCAGGGTCCACTCCAGCTCCAGGTAAGGCTGGCCCGGGCGCAGCCGCAGCACCTGCGAGCACCACTGCGAGAAGTTCTGCCGCACCTCCTGCACCAGCGCCGTCTGTGGAGGGGGGCAACGCTCAGTGACACCTGCAGACCCCTCCCCAAATCCCAGGGACGCCCCCCCCCCGGGACCCCTGCCCACCTTGAGCAGGTGTGTGGTCGCACGTTTGGCCACGGGGATGGGCGTGGAGGTGTTGGGCCGGAAGATGTAAGCACCTGAGGCCTGGGGGCTGAGCCCATCCCCGGCGCTGGCCTTGTACCTGGGGGGGTCAGGGGGGGGTCAGGGGGATATCCTCCTCACCTGGGACCCCTCCCCAAAATCCAAACCCCCCCAGACTCACCAGTAGAAGCTTTGGAAGACGGGCAGCGAGATGCCCTTGGCCAGGTTCTGGATCTCCAGCAGGTGCCCCGTGATGGGGCAGAACCGGACACGGAGGTGCTGGGGGGGGGGACACAGGTGAGTCACCCCCTCCCCACCTCCCCAGGTCACCCAGTGACCCCCGAACTGGTTTAACCCCTCCCCCAATGTCCTCTCAATGTCCCCTCGATGTCCCCTCACCTCGTTCTCGATCTGTGGCTCTGTCTCCCCCGAGGGCCACCTGGGGGGGTCCAAGGGGGTCCCCAAGGGCCACCTGGAGGGGTCCCAGGTGTCCCCCGGGCTCAGCTGCTTCACCTCAAAGGTGCTGAAGCCCAAGGGGGGGGCCCAGGCCTGGAACAGGAGCTCCCCCGGGGCCCCCCCGGCGCCGCCCCGCAGCCGCCAGGTGACACCGGACACCGGGATCACCTGGGGAAGGGGTGACAGGGACAGGTGAGGGGGTGACAGGGGGTCACAGAGTGGGGGTCGGTGGGTGCAGGTGGGCGAGGGGCTCACCTGGCTGGCCACGGGCTGGCCCCGAGGGTCGGTGACGGCGTACGAGGTGGCCCTGACCGGCAGCCGCACGGGCCAGGTGACGTCCCAAGACAGGGGGTTGTAGAGGATCACGGTGAACTGGGGAGGGGTCACACGGTGTGGGGAGGGGGTGTCAGTCCCTGGAGACCCCCAAAACACCCCCCAAAGCCCCCCCCCCAGGTGCTCACGTGAGGGGTGGTCTCGCTGAGGGGGCACACGCTGATGTTGAGGGCGTTGCAGAACACCAGGGGGTCCTTGGTGCCCCCCAGGAGGGACAGGGCGTTGGCCACCAGCACCTGCCAGGGGTGGCCAGAATTTGAGGAGGGGTCTCTGGGACCTGCCCTTGTCACCCCACCAATCCCACCTGGAGCCCCGGGCAGGTGTGGGGCTCACCTGGCAGCTGTCCCAGCCCTTGGCCAGCTGCCGGGCGTAGTCGTCGGCCACGTGCTGCCTCTCGGTGCCGGCCACGGCGTCGTGGTGCTGGGCCACAGCCACAGCCTCACCTTGAACAGGTGAAAAGGGGGCGTCGGGGGGGTTTGGGGGGGTCCCCAGGTGCCCTCCAGGTGTCCCCCCAGGTACTCACGGAGCACCGAGCTGTCCCCAGGGCCGTAGGGACCGTCCCGTGCCGAGGGCCCGGCCAGGGTTTCCAGCTGGCTGCAGATCTGGGGAGGGGGTGGGATTGGTGTTTGAGGGGGGGGTCCCTGATGGCCGAAAGGGGGGTCCCCAAGACCTGCAGGGGTCGCCCAGGTGTCCCCCCACCTGCAGGAAGCCGCTGCTGAGCCGCTCGTAGCCCTTGAAGGCCGGGCGGCTGCTGAAGTAGCCGGTCCAGAACTGGTGGGGCCCGTCCGAGTAGGGGAAGAAATCGTCCGTCTTCAGGGGCCTGGGTGGGACACCCCAGCTGTCTGTCCGTCCGTCTGTCCGTCCTGCCCGCCCCTCGGCCCCTCCCCTGCCCCTCGGCCCCGCCCTCACCAGGTGAGGTTGGCCCGGTGCAGCTCCCGCAGGTAACAGGAGGGGGTGGAGTACAGGGCGTGGACGCGGCTGCCGTTGGCTTGCTGGGGACAGAGTGGGGAGGGGGGGTCAGGGGGGGTTTGGGGACATCGGGAGGGGGTTGGGGACACCGTGGGGGGGTTGGGGACAGCCCCTCACCCGGGCGTTGGCGTGGGCAATGAGCTTGTCCAGGTTCTTGAACCACAGGTGAGCGTTCTCGTAGTGGAAGTCGGAGCCCATGGTCATCAGGATGTGGTTGGTGCGGTACTGCCGGGCCTGGGGAGGGGGACAGGGCTTGGGACCCCCGCCCGGGGCATGGGGACAGCCAGGGACAGCCAGGGACAGCCAGGGACCCCCGCCCGGGCCATGGGGACAGCCAGGGACAGCCAGGGACAGCCAGGGACCCCCGCCCCAGGAGGACAGGGACAGCCAGGGACAGCCAGGGACCCCCGCCCCAGGAGGACAGGGACAGCCAGGGACAGCCAGGGACCCCCACCCAGGGCATGGGGGCAGCCAGGGACAGCCAGGGACAGCCAGGGACCCCTGCCCGGGGCATGGGGACAGCCAGGGACAGCCAGGGACCCCCGCCCAGGGCATGGGGACAGCCAGGGACAGCCAGGGACCCCCGCCCAGGGCATGGGGACAGCCAGGGACAGCCAGGGACCCCCGCCCCAGGACAGGGACAGCCAGGGACCCCTGCCCAGGGCATGGGGGCAGCCAGGGACAGCCAGAGACCCCCACCCAGGGCATGGGGACAGCCAGGGACCCCCGCCCAGGGCATGAGGACAGCCAGGGACCCCTACCCGGGGCGTGGGGACAGCCAGGGATCCCCTCCCATGGGACAGGGACACTCGGGACCCCCACCCCAGGGCGACAGGGACACCAAGGAACCCCATCCCAGGTGACAGGGCCAGCCAAAAAACCCATCCCAAGGGACAAGGACCTTTGGGACCCCCACCCCAGGGGACAGGGACATCTGGGACCCCCCCCCACCTCCCTGTCCCCACCTGGGTGGCCGCTGCCTGCAGGAAGGAGGTGACCATGGTGTCCACACTGCCATCCCAAGCCCACCCCAGGGGACAGGGACACCCGGGACCCCCACCCCAGGGGACAGGGACCCTTGGGACCCCCCCCCCACCTCCCTGTCCCCACCTGGGTGGCCGCTGCCTGCAGGAAGGAGGTGACCATGGTGTCCACATTGCCATCCCAAGCCCACCCCAGGGGACAGGGACACCCAGGACCCCCACCCCAGGGTACAGGGACCCCCGGGACCCCCCCCCATGCCCCTGTCCCCACCTGGGTGGCCGCTGCCTGCAGGAAGGAGGTGACCACGGCGTCCACGTTGCGCTCGGGGCCGTCCCCGTCCACCACGGGGGGGTCGGTGCAGAGCTGGTCCCAGCACAGCCCCGCGGGGGGGTCGTACACGTTGGGCAGGATCCCTGGGGACAGAGCTGTCACCTCCCCGGCCACCGGGGTGGGGGGGCTGGGGACACGGCTGGGGACAGGGCACACGGCTGGGGACACGGCTGGGGACAGGGGACACGGCTGGGGACAGCGCTGTCACCTCCCCGGCCACCGGGGTGGGGACACAGCTGGGGACACAGCTGGGGACAGGGCACACGGCTGGGGACACGGCTGGGGACAGGGGACACGGCTGGGGACAGCGCTGTCACCTCCCCGGCCACCGGGGTGGGGACACAGCTGGGGACACAGCTGGGGACAGGGGACAGGGCTGGGGACACGGCTGGGGACAGGGCTGGGACATGGCAGGGGACAGGGGACACGGCTGGGGACAGGGCTGGGGACAGGGCTGGGACATGGCAGGGGACAGGGGACACGGCTGGGGACAGGGCTGGGGACAGGGGACATGGCTGGGGACACGGCTGGGGACAGGGCTGGGGACAGGGGACAGGGGACAGGGCTGGGGATACAGGACACAGCTGGGGACAGGGCTGGGGACAGGGACATGGCTGGGGACATGGCAGGGGACAGCGCTGTCACCTCCCCGGCCCCCGGGGTGGGGGGGCTGGGGACAGGGCTGGGGACAGGGGACACGGCTGGGGACAGGGCTGGGGACACAGGACACAGCTGGGGACATGGCTGGGGACAGGGGACAGGGCTGGGGACAGGGCTGGGGACATGGCAGGGGACACAGCTAGGGACATGGCTGGGGACAGGGGACACAGGACACAGCTGGGGACAGGGCTGGGGACAGGGCTGGGGACAGGGGACAGGGCTGGGGACACGGGCAGTCTGGGGGTCTCGGGGGCAGTCTGGGGGTCACTGTTATGGGGTCCCAGGGGTGGTTTGGGGGTCCTGGGGGCAGTCTGGGGGTCTCAGGGGCACTTTGGGGGTCCCGGGGTCAGTCTGGGGGTCTCAGGGGCACTTTGGGGGTCCCGGGGGCAGTCTGGGGGTCCCGGGGTCAGTCTGGGGGTCCCGGTCAGGGGTCCCAGGGGCAGTCTGGGGGTCACTGTTATGGGGTCCCAGGGGCAGTCTGGGGGTCCCGGTCAGGGGTCCCGGGGGCAGTCTGGGGGTCCCAGGGGCAGTCTGGGGGTCACTGTTATGGGGTCCCAGGGGTGGTTTGGGGGTCCTGGGGGCAGTCTGGGGGTCTCGGGGGCACTTTGGGGGTCTCGGGGGCAGTTTGGGGGTCCCGGGGTCAGTCTGGGGGTCCCGGTCAGGGGTCCCGGGGGGTCACCGGTGAAGATGTCGGCGCGGGGGGGGTCCAGGCTGTCGCTGCCCCTCCAGATCAGCTCCAGCTCCCGGAGCTGCTCTCGAGCCCACTTGTCCTGGTAGTCCACACGGCCCAGGAAGAGCCCGTCGTAGCCCATCTGGGGGGCACGGGGGTCACGGGGGTCCCCAAATCCCCATCACTGCCCATCTGGGGGGCACGGGGGTCACGGGGGTCTCCAAATCCCCACCATAGCCCATCTGGGGGGCACGGGGGTCACGGGGGTCCCCAAATCCCCATCTGGGGGGCACGGGGGTCCCCAAATCCCCATCTGGGATCACGGGGGTCATGGGGGTCCCCAAATCCCCATCTGGGGTCATGGGGGTCACTGGGGTCCCCAAATCCCCATCTGGGGTCATGGGGGTCCCCAACACCCCATCTGGGGTCATGGGGGTCCCCAAATCCCCATCTGGGGGCACTGGGGGTCCCCAACACCCCATGTGGGGGGCACGGGGGTCATGGGGGTCCCCAAATCCCCATCTGGGGTCATGGGGTCATGGGGGTCCCCAAATCCCCATCTGGGGTCACTGGGGGTCCCCAAATCCCCATCACTGCCCATCTGAGGGGCACGGGGGTCATGGGGGTCCCCAAATCCCCATCACTGCCCATCTGAGGGGCACGGGGGTCACGGGGGTCCCCAAATCCCCATCTGGGGGGCACGGGGGTCACGGGGGTCCCCAAATCCCCATCTGGGGGGCACGGGGGTCATGGGGGTCCCCAAATCCCCATCTGGGGTCATGGGGGTCCCCAAATCCCCATCTGGGGTCATGGGGGTCACGGGGGTCCCCAACACCCCATCTGGGGTCATGGGGGTCCCCAAATCCCCATCTGGGGGGCATGGGGGTCACGGGGGTCCCCAAATCCCCATCTGGGGGGCACTGGGGGTCCCCAAATCCCCACCACAGCCCATCTGGGGGGCACAGGGGTCATGGGGGTCCCCAAATCCCCATCTGGGGGCACTGGGGGTCCCCAAATCCCCATCTGAGGTCATAGGGGTCCCCAAATCCCCATCTGGGGGCACTGGGGGTCCCCAATACCCCATCACTGCCCATCTGGGGGGCACAGGGGGTCCCTAAAAAGGTTGGGGGGGGTGCTGAGGGATCCTGAGGGTGGTTTGGGGATCTTGAGGGTGATTTAGGGGTGTAGGGGAAGGTTTGGGGATCCCAGGTTGATTTGGGGGATCCCGAGACTGATTTGGGGATGCAGGAGGAGGTTTGGGGGTGCAGGGGAAGGTTTGGGGGTGCCCGGGAAGCTCTGGGGAGGTTTGGGGGTGCAGGGAAAGGTTTGGGGGTGCAGGGGAAGGTTTGGGGGTACCCTGGAAGCTCTGGGGAGGTTTGGGGGCGCCCGGGAAGGTTTGGGGGTGCCCAGGAAGCTCTGGGGAAGTTTGGGGGTGCAGGGAAAGGTTTGGGAAGCTCTGGGGAGGTTTGGGGTGCAGGGAAAGTTTTGGGGATGCCCAGGAAGCTCTGGGGAGGTTTGGGGGTGCCCAGGAAGCTCTGAGGAGGTTTGGGAAGCTCTGGGGAGGTTTGGGGGTGCAGGGAAAGGCTTGGGAAGCTCTGGGGATGCCCGGGAAGCTCTGGGGAGGTTTGGGGGTGCACAGGAAGGTTTGGGGAGGTTTGGGGGTGTCCAGGAAGGTTTGGGGGCACCCAGGAAGGTTTGGGGGTGCCCAGGAAGGCTTGGGAAGCTCTGGGGATGCCCGGGAAGCTCTGGGGAGGTTTGGGGGTGCACAGGAAGGTTTGGGGAGGTTTGGGGGTGTCCAGGAAGGTTTGGGGGCACCCAGGAAGGTTTGGGGGTGCCCAGGAAGGTTTGGGAAGCTCCAGGAATGCCCAGAAAGCTCTGGGGAGGTTTGGGGGTGCCCGGGAAGGTTTGGGGGTGCCCAGGAAGGTTTGGGAAGCTCCAGGAATGCCCAGGAAGCTCTGGGGAGGTTTGGGGGCACCCAGGAAGGTTTGGGGGTGCCCAGGAAGGTTTGGGAAGCTCTGGGGGTGCCCAGGAAGCTCTGGGGAGGTTTGGGGGTGCCCAGGAAGGTTTGGGGGTGCCCAGGAAGGTTTGGGAAGCTCCAGGAATGCCCGGGAAGCTCTGGGGAGGTTTGTGGGTACAGAGAAAGGTTTGGGGGTGCCCGGGAAGCTCTGGGGAGGTTTGGGGGTGCCCGGGAAGCTCTGGGAAGCTCTGGGGGTGCCCAGGAAGCTCTGGGGAGGTTTGGGGGTGCCCAGGTCGGGCTCCCGGGGTGCCCCCACCTGGGCGAAGGTGGCGGCCAGCTCGCGGGCGTGCCCGAAGGGGTCGATCTGCCAGGCCACGCGGGGGGAGCCGCAGCCCCCGAAGAGGCGGCGCAGGAAGCGCCGGCCCAGGGCCAGCTGCTGCAGGGCCCCCCCGTAGTGGGCTGCTGCCTCGTCGCTCATGCACCAGCCCCCCCCGACCAGCTCCAGCCTCCCTGGGGGGGACAGCACCCCAAAATCCACTCAGGGGGGACACAGCACCCCAAAATCCCCAGGGGCAGCTGCTGCAGGGCCCCCCCGTAGTGGGCTGCTGCCTTAACGCTCATGCATCAGCCCCCCCGGGGGACCCAGCACCCCAAAATCCACTCAGGGAACACCCACAGTACCCCAAAATCCCATCAGGGAACACCCAGAGCACCCCAAAATCCACTCAGGGGGGACACAGCACCCCAAAATCCCCAGGGGCAGCTGCTGCAGGGCCCCCCCGTAGTGGGCTGCTGCCTCGTCGCTCATGCACCAGCCCCCCCCCACCAGCTCCAGCCTCCCTGGGGGGGACAGCACCCCAAAATCCACTCAGGGGGGACCCAGCACCCCAAAATCCACTCAGGGAAAACCCAGAGCACCCCAAAATCCACTCAGGGGGGACACAGCACCCCAAAATCCCCAGGGGCAGCTGCTGCAGGGCCCCCCCGTAGTGGGCTGCTGCCTCGTCGCTCATGCACCAGCCCCCCCCCACCAGCTCCAGCCTCCCTGGGGGGGACAGCACCCCAAAATCCACTCAGGGGGGACCCAGCACCCCAAAATCCACTCAGGGAAAACCCAGAGCACCCCAAAATCCACTCAGGGGGGACACAGCACCCCAAAATCCCCAGGGCCAGCTGCTGCAGGGCCCCCCCGTAGTGGGCTGCTGCCTTAACGCTCATGCATCAGCCCCCCCGGGGGACACAGCACCCCAAAATCCACTCAGGGAACACCCAGAGCACCCCAAAATCCACTCAGGGGACCCACAGCACCCCAAAATCCACTCAGGGAACACCCACAGCACCCCAAAATCCCCTCAGGAGGGGACCCTGAGCCCCAAAATCCACTCAGGGAACACCCACAGCGCCCCAAAACCCCATCGGGGGGACAGCACCCCAAAATACCAGTCCTCCCAGTGCCCCCAGTGTCCCTCCCAGTGCCCCCAGTGTCCCTCCCAGTGCCCCCAGTGTCCCTCCCATGCCCCTAGTGTCCATTCCAGTCCCCCCAATGTCCCTCCCAGTCCTTCCCAGTGCCCCAAATTCCCTTCCCAGTCCCTCCCAGTTCTCCCAGTGTCCCTCCCAGTCCCTCCCAGTGCCCCTCCCAGTCCCTCCCAGTTCTCCCAATGTCCCTCCCAGTCCTTCCCAGTGCCCCAAATTCCCCTCCCAGTCCCTCCCAGTGCCCCCAATGCCCCTCCCAGTCCCTCCCAGTGCCCCCAGTGTCCCTCCCAGTCCCTCCCAGTTCTCCCAGTGCCCCTAATGCCCCTCCCAGTGCCCCCAATGTCCCTCCCAGTCCCTCCCAGTGCCCCCAATGACCCTCCCAGTGCCCCCAATGTCCCTCCCAGTGCCCCCAATGCCCCTCCCAGTCCCTCCCAGTGCCCCCAATGCCCCTCCCAGTCCCTCCCAGTGCCCCCAATGCCCCTCCCAGTGCCCCCAGTGTCCCTCCCAGTCCCTCCCAGTGCCCCCAATGCCCCTCCCAGTCCCTCCCAGTTGCCGTACCCTGCTGCACCAGCTCCCTGACCAGCCTGCGCGTGGCCGGCTCCTGCTGCTGCCACCAGCGTGCCAGGAACGCCACCTCGGCGTAGACAAAGCGCCGGGAGGGGACAGCGGCCAGCTGGGCCACCACCGAGTCCAGGATGTACTGCACCCCCGCGTGCTGGTCCTTGTTCCGCACTGGGGACAGGGGGGACACCGGGTGACCCCAAAAACTGGGTGGGGACACCCCAAAAACCCTGGGGCTGGGGACACGGGGGGCATCGGTCACCCCAAAACCCGGGGTGGGGACAGGGGACATCCCTGGGAGGGTGCTGGCCGCAGAGGGGACACGCACCAAGTGCCACGCGACAAACCCAAGGTGACAAAGGGCAGCCACAGGTGTGACTCAGTGTCCCCCTGCCACGTCAGCCCCACACTCCCACCCTCAGGTGCCACCACTCCCACCCCGGACAGCAGCCCTGGGGATATCCCGTGTCCCCCGGTGGCCTGTCCCCCCCCCTCCGGTGTCCCCGGTGTCCCCACGCACCCCCATAGTAGTACTGATCCACCGTCTTGAGCCAGCCCACGTCGTCGTGCGAGTGCGGCACCAGGTGCACGTTCAGCATGTCCGGCCGGGTCGGGGGGCACGACTGGGGGGGTTCGGGGGGGTTCGGACCGGGCTGGGCCCGCGGCACCCCCGGGACCCACCGGAACCCACCGGGATCCCCCCCCGGCGTGGCCGTTGAGCTCCGGAAGCGGTTACAAAACCAATGCTCGCAGTTCCCGTTTCCTCAGAGTCTCCAGCCCATCCCAGCGCCCCCAGTTCCCCCAGTTCCCGTTCCCTCAGACCGCCCCGGTTCCCCCTCAGCGCTTCCCGGTATCCCCAGCCTATCGAAGCTCCCGTTATCCAGCCCCCCCTCCACCGCCTGCCCCATATCCCCGGGCAATCCCGGTGCCGCCAGTCCGTGTGTCACGGGTGTCCCGCTCCCACCTGGTACCCGCAGCCCGCGGCAGCCCCGGTGAGGAGGAGCAGCAGCGGCAGCGCCGCCGCCCCGGGCACCGCCATGACACCCGCGCTCACGTGACCGCGCCCTCACATGACACGCGGGATCGCTCCGCCCCCCCGGGGTGCGGCAGCCAATGGATGGCTGGGAAAATCCGTTAGGCCGCGCCTCACATTCTGATTCGCTGCTGGTGCAAAAAGGGGCGGGGCCTAAGGGGAACAGCACTGGACCGACAACAGATGAGAGCCAATGAGGTGGAGGAGATTGTGTGATTGACAGCTACCTGGGAGGGCGTTTGCAACGGCGGGAAACGACCAGTGGCCAATGAACAGTGGCGGCTCCCGAGGCCCCGCCCACGACGAGTCCCCCTCAGAGCTCCTGAATCCCCTCACAGCCTGCTCAGAGCCCCCTCAGACCACCCGAGTCCCCTCAGGGCCTGCTCAGAGCCCCCTCAGACCACCCGAGTCCCCTCAGAGCCCCCTCAAAGCTCCTGAATCCCCTCACAGCCTGCTCAGAGCCCCCTCAGAGCTCCTGAATCCCCTCACAGCCTGCTCAGAGCCCCCTCAGAGCTCCTGAATCCCCTCAGAGCCTGCTTAGAGCCCCCTCAGACCACCCGAGTCCCCTCAGAGCCCCCTCAGAGCCCCTCAGACCACCCGAGTCCCCTCAGAGCCCCCTCAAAGCTCCTGAATCCCCTCACAGCCTGCTCAGAGCCCCCTCAGACCACCCGAGTCCTCTCAGAGCCTGCTCAGAGCCCCTCAGACCACCCGAGTCCCCTCAGAGCCCCCTCAGAGCTCCTGAATCCCCTCACAGCCTGCTCAGAGCCCCCTCAGACCACCCGAGTCCTCTCAGAGCCTGCTCAGAGCCCCTCAGACCACCCGAGTCCCCTCAGAGCCCCCTCAGAGCTCCTGAATCCCCTCAGAGCCTGCTCAGAGCCCCCTCAGACCACCCGAGTCCTCTCAGAGCCCCCTCAGAGCTCCTGAATCCCCTCACAGCCTGCTCAGAGCCCCCTCAGACCACCCGAGTCCCCTCAGAGCCTGCTCAGAGCCCCCTCAGACCACCTGAGTCCCCTCAGAGCCCCCTCAAAGCTCCTGAATCCCCTCACAGTCTGCTCAGAGCCCCCTCAGACCACCCGAGTCCTCTCAGAGCCTGCTCAGAGCCCCCTCAGACCGCCTGAGTCCCCTCAGAGCCCCCTCAGAGCTCCTGAATCCCCTCACAGCCTGCTCAGAGCCCCCTCAGACCACCCGAGTCCCCTCAGAGCCCCCTCAGAGCTCCTGAATCCCCTCACAGCCTGCTCAGAGCCCCCTCAGACCACCCGAGTCCTCTCAGAGCCTGCTCAGAGCCCCTCAGACCACCCGAGTCCCCTCAGAGCCCCCTCAAAGCTCCTGAATCCCCTCACAGCCTGCTCAGAGTCCCCTCAGAGCCCCCTCAGGTCCCCCGAATCCCCTCAGAGCCTGAGTCCCCTCACAGCCCCCTCAGAATTCCCTCAGAGCCCCCTAAGACCACCCGAGTCCCCTCAGAGCACCCTCAAAGCCCCCTTAGAGCCTCCTCAGACCACCTGAGTCCCCTCAGAGCCCCCTCAGACCACCTGAGTCCCCTCAGAGCCCCCTCAGACCACCCAAGACCCTCAGACCACCCAAATCCTCTCAAAGTCACCTCAGAGTCCCCTCAGAGCCCCTCAGACCACCTGAGTCCCCTCAGAGCCCCCTCAGACCACCCAAGACCCTCAGACCACCCAAATCCTCTCAAAGTCACCTCAGAGTCCCCTCAGAGCCCCTCAGACCACCTGAGTCCCCTCAGAGCCCCCTCAGACCACCTGAGTCCCCTCAGAGCCTGCTCAAAGCTCCTGAATCCCCTCACAGCCTGCTCAGAGCCCCTCAGAGCCCCCTCAGACCCCCCGAATCCCTTCAGAGCCTGAGTCCCCTCACAGCCCCCTCAGAATTCCCTCAGAGTCCCCTCAGACCACCCAAGTCCCCTCAGAGCCTGCTCAGAGCCCCCTAAGACCACCCGAGTCCCCTCAGAGCACCCTCAAAGCCCCCTTAGAGCCCCCTCAGACCACCTGAGTCCCCTCAGAGCCCCCTCAGACCACCCAAGACCCTCAGACCACCCAAATCCTCTCAAAGTCACCTCAGAGTCCCCTCAGAGCCCCTCAGACCACCTGAGTCCCCTCAGAGCCCCCTCAAAGCTCCTGAATCCCCTCACAGCCTGCTCAGAGCCCCTCAGAGCCCCCTCAGACCACCCGAGTCCTCTCAGAGCCTGCTCAGAGCCCCCTAAGACCACCCGAGTCCCCTCAGAGCACCCTCAAAGCCCCCTTAGAGCCTCCTCAGACCACCTGAGTCCCCTCAGAGCCCCCTCAGACCACCCAAGACCCTCAGACCACCCAAATCCTCTCAAAGTCACCTCATAGTCCCCTCAGAGCCCCCTCAGACCACCCAAGACCCTCAGACCACCCAAATCCTCTCAAAGTCACCTCATAGTCCCCTCAGAGTCCCCTCAGACCACCTGAGTCCCCTCACAGCCCCTCAGATACTCCAAGTCCCTTCAGAGACCCCCTCAGACCCCCCAGGACTCCCCCTCCCCATTCCTCCCTCTCCCGGGGGTCTCCCCCATGCCCTGTTCAGGTACAAACAAACCACAGCAGTACCAGGACCCCCCCCCATTTTATTGCCACCCATGGGGACCCCCCATCCCCGTCACCACGGCGGGGACATGGGCTGGGGGTTCTGCAGGTACGACATGACCACGGCCGAGATGGAGAGCCTGCGAGGGGCACACACAGGTGTCAGAGACCCCCCCCAAAAACGGCCCGGGACCCTCACCCAGGGGGTGGCACTCACATGAAGCTGCTCATCATCTGCTTGGTGTCCTCGGAGCTGCGCGAGTTGGCGAAGCTGATGAAGGAGCAGTAAACGGCGATCCAGGCACACCACTTGAGCTGGGGACCGGCGGGAAAAACCCGTGAGGCCCCCGAGGGACCGGCGGGGAGGGGGCCTGGGACCCCCAGAGAGCCCAGAGACCCCCGGGGATGGCCCTGAGACCCCTGAGGGTCTGACGGGGATGGGGCCTGGGACCCCCAGAGAGCTCAGAGACCCCCGGGAATGGGGCCTGGGACCTCCGGGATGGGCAGGAGAGCCCAGAGACACCCGGGGATGGGGCCTGGGACCTCCGAGGGACCGGCAGGGATGGGGCCTGGGACCCCCAGAGAGCTCAGAGACCCCCGGGGATGGGGCCTATGACCCCTGAGGGACTGGTGGGGATGGGGCCTGGGACCCCCAGAAAGCTCAGAGACCCCCGGGAATGGGGCCTGAGACCCCCGAGGGACTGGTGGGGATGGGGCCTGGGACCCCCGAGATGGGCAGGAGAGCCCAGAGACAGCCGGGGATGGCCCTGAGACCCCCGAGGGACTGGTGGGGATGGGGCCTGGGACCCCCAGAGAGCCCAGAGACCCCCGGGGATGGGGACTGCGACCCCGAGGGACTGGTGGGGATGGGGCCTGGGACCCCCAGAGAGCTCAGAGACCCCCGGGGATGGGGCCTGAGACCCCTAGAGAGCCCAGAGACCCTCGGGGATGGGGCCTGGGACCCCTAGAGAGCCCAGAGACCCCCGGGAATGGGGCCTGGGACCTCCGAGGGACCGGCAGGGATAGGGCCTGGGACCCCCAGAGAGCTCAGAGACCCCCGGGAATGGGGCCTGGGACCTCCGAGGGACCGGCGGGGATGGGGCCTGGGACCCCCAGAGAGCCCAGAGACCCCCGGGAATGGGGCCTATGACCCTTGAGGGACTGGTGGGGATGGGGCTTGGGACCCCCGGGATGGGCAGGAGAGCCCAGAGACACCCGGGAATGGCCCTGAGACCCCCGAGGGACTGGTGGGGATGGGGCCTGGGACCCCCAGAGAGCCCAGAGACCCCCGGGGATGGGGCCTGAGACCTCCGAGGGACCGGCAGGGATGGGGCCTGGGACCCCCAGAGAGCCCAGAGACCCCCGGGGATGGGGCCTATGACCCCTGAGGGACTGGTGGGGATGGGGCCTGGGACCCCCGGGATGGGCAGGAGAGCCCAGAGACCCCCGGGGATGGCCCTGAGACCCCCGAGGGACTGGTGGGGATGGGGCCTGGGACCCCCAGAGAGCCCAGAGACCCCCGGGGATGGGGCCTGAGACCCCCAAGGGACTGGCAGGGATAGGGCCTGGGACCCCTGGGATGGGCAGGAGAGCCCAGAGACCCCCGGGGATGGGGCCTGAGACCCCTAGAGAGCTCAGAGACCCCCGGGAATGGGGCCTGCGACCCCTGAGGGACTGGTGGGGATGGGGCCTGGGACCCACGGGATGGGCAGGAGAGCCCAGAGACCCCCGGGGATGGGGCCTGAGACCCCTAGAGAGCTCAGAGACCCCCGGGAATGGGGCCTGGGACCTCCGGGATGGGCAGGAGAGCCCAGAGACCCCCGGGGATGGCCCTGAGACCCCCGAGGGACTGGTGGGGATGGGGCCTGGGACCCCCAGAGAGCCCAGAGACCCCCGGGGATGGGGCCTGGGATCCCCAGAAAGCTCAGAGACCCCCGGGGATGGCCCTGAGAGCCCCGAGGGACCGGCGGGGATGGGGCCTGGGACCCCCGAGATGGGCAGGAGAGCCCAGAGACAGCCGGGGATGGGGCCTGAGACCCCCAGAGAGCCCAGAGAACCCCGGGAATGGGGCCTGGGACCCCGAGGGACCGGCGGGGATGGGGCCTGAGAGCCCAGAGACCCCCGGGAATGGCCCTGAGACCCTCAGAGGCTCTCTCTGATCCTCTCTCCCCCGAATTCCCCTCAGAACAGTGCCCGGGACCCATCCCCGTTCCCATCCCGGAGCCCATCCCGGTGCCCATCCCCGGTGCCCATCCCGGTGCCCATCCCGGTGCCCACCCCGGTGCCCCACCTTGAGCATGAGCCCGCACATGCTGAACACCATCCCCAGCAGGTTCATGTAGTCGGGGGTCGGGTCTTCCAGCGCCGGGTTGGTCTCGGTGGCCGGCGGCTTGTACCTGGCGGAAAACGGGGCTCCGTCAGGCGGGCCGGGACACCGGGACCCCCGCGGATCCCTCCCCGGTTCTGCCGCTCCCTCCTCTCTTCCGCCCGCCGTCCCACCTGGCCACCTTGCCGGGTCTCCGCGGGTCCGCCATGGCTTCGCCGCCACCGCCGCCTCTTCCGCCGCCGCCGCCGGAAGGAGCCCGGCCCCCGGTGCCCGCCCCGGTTCCGCCCCCGGTGCCGGCTCCGGTCCCGCCATGGCGTTCCCGAGGCCGCGGCCCGCCCGGCCCGAGCTGCCCCGGCAGCGGGTGCAGAGCCTGCAGTGCGGGCAGGGAGCGGTGCGGGCCGCCCGCTTCAACGGTGAGACCGGAGATACCGGGGATACCGGCGGGGAAACGGGGCGGGGGAAGAGAGCAGGAGCCGGGGATGGAGGTTGGGAAGCGGGCGGGGACTGCCGGTGTGGGGGTCCCCGGGATCACCCCGTGTCACGGGTAAGGAGGTCCCGGTGTGGACGTCCCGGGGATTCCCCCGTGTCCGGTGAGAGGGTCCCGGGGTTCCCCCCGGATCCGGGACAGGGGGTCCTGGGGATCCCCACGGATCCGGTGTGGGGGTCCCCGGGATCACCCCGTGTCACGGGTAAGGAGATCCCAGGGATCCCCCGGTGTCAGGGATTCCCCCTGGCTCCGGGGCAGGGAGTCCCGGTGATCCCCCGGTGTCCCGGGCAGGGAGTCCCGGTGCTCACGGCCGTTCACCCCCGCAGCGGACGGGAATTACTGCCTGACGTGCGGCAGCGACAAGACGCTGAAGCTCTGGAACCCTCACAAAGGCACAGCCCTGCGCACCTACCAGGGCCACGGCTACGAGGTGCTGGACGCCGCGGGGTAAGGAGGGGCTTCGGGGACCCCTCCCCAGCTCGGGGAACCCCCCGAGCCGCGCTCACGGGACCCCCCCGCGCCCCCGCAGATCCTTCGACAACAGCCAGATCTGCTCCGGCGGCGCCGACAAAGCCGTGGCGCTCTGGGACGTGAGCACCGGGCAGGTGGTCCGCAAGTACCGGGGACACGCCGGGGTGAGGAGGGGTCGGCGGGGGGAGTTGGGCGTCTGGGGGGTGGGATTTGGGGAGGGGGATTTAGGATCGAGGTTCTGATTGCCTGCTCCTCCCACAGAAGGTAAACTGCGTCCAGTTCAACGAGGAAGCCACCGTCATTGTGTCTGGTGAGGGAGTGGTTTGGGGGGCACCCTGCAAGCCCCGGGACACCCCTGCACCCCCTTTTCCCACCCTGATCCCCCTTTTTTCCCCCCTCTGAGCCCCCCTTTTCCCCCAGGCTCCATCGACTCCACGGTGCGCTGCTGGGACTGCCGCTCCCGCCGCCCCGACCCCATCCAGGTGCTGGACGAGGCCAAGGACGGCATCTCCAGCGTGAAGCTCTCAGCCCACGAGATCCTGACGGGGTGAGCAACGAGCCCCCCAGCACCAGGACACCCCCAGAATTGGGGGGTGGTCCCCCCTAAACCTCCCCGGTCCCTCCCCGCAGCTCCGTGGACGGGCGGGTCCGGCGCTACGACCTCCGCACGGGGCAGCTCTGCTCCGACTACATCGGCAGTGAGTGGGGCTGGGGAGGGCTCCCAAAGCTTGGGGGGGCTCCCAAAGCTTGGGGGGGCTCCCTGGGACCCCCCCAAACTCCCCGTGTGCCCCCCAGGCCCCATCACCAGCGTGTGCTTCAGCAAGGACGGGCAGTGCGTGCTGGCCGCCAGCCTGGACTCCACGCTGAGGCTGCTGGACAAGGACACCGGGGAGCTGCTGGGCGAGTACGGGACCCCCACCCCGAGTCCCTGCGCCCCCCGGGGGCTTTGGGGGACCCCGAACTCAGCCCCGTCCCCTCCCCAGGTACACGGGGCACCGCAGCACCACGTACAGGCTGGACTGCGTCCTCAACGAGCTGGACACGCACGTGGGCTGCGCCTCCGAGGACGGCCACGTCTACTTCTGGGACCTGGTGGAGGTGAGGGAGGGTCCCGAGGGGGGGTTTGGGGACACTCCCGACCCCCCCTGACCCCCCCCCCCGGTGTCCCCTCAGGGTTCTCTGGCGCTCAGCCTGCCCGTGGGCCAGGGCGTGGTGCAGTCCTTGGCCTTCCACCCCAGCCTGCCCTGCCTGCTGGTGGCCACCCAGGGCCAGGTGACGCTGTGGCGCGAGGACACCTTCCAGCCCGAGGGGGACCCCGACACCTGAGGGGGTCCGGGGGGTCCCTGACACCTGACAGGGCCCGGGGGAACCCCGGTGACACGAGGAATAAACCCCCAGTGGAGACCCTGCCGTGCTTTATTGGGAGCTCGAATAAATAACCACAGGCATTGAGGGGAGGGGGACGGGGGGGACACACGGACAGGGGGGGTGGGGGGATCCCCCTGTCCCCTCCAGGGGGACTCACCCCACTGTGCCCCACCTTCCTGAGCAGGTGGAGGGGGCTCAGCACATCCAAAGCTGAGCCTGGGGGGTCCCTCGGGGGTCCCTCAGGCCTCGGGGGTCCCTCATCCCTTAGGGGTCTTCCAGGCCTTGGGGGTCCCCAGACCTTGAGGGTCCCTCCTGGGGGTCTCTCATGCCTCAGGGGTCCCTCCTGGGGGTCCCCAGGCCTCGGGGGTCTCTCCTGGGGGTCCCCAGGCCTCGGGGGTCCCTGCTGGGGGTCCCTCATGCCTCGGGGGTCCCCGCAGGAACCCCGAAGGCGTCGGCGCTCCGGGCGAACGTCTCGGCCACGAGCAGCGGGAACACGAGCGAGGCGTCGGCGTAAACCTGGCCCAGAGCAGCGGGGTCAGGGGGGAAACCCCCACCTTGGGGCTCCCCAAATCCCCCCCCCCCGAGCCCCCCAAGCCCCCCAACCTTGACGGGGGTGGCGTCCACGCGGATCTTGCCCCAGGACACGGCCTCGTCCGGCCGCGCGCCCGAGTCGGAGCCGTCGAACTCCTGCGCCGTGTTGACGTAGACGGAGAAATCGGCGCCGTTCCTCTGCCCGGGGCACACAGCGGGGTGAGCCCCCAGCCCTTCCTCACCTCGGGGGGTCCCCAAGCCCCCTCCCCAGCCTGGGGGTCCGCTCACCATGAGGTTGGCGTTGGCGATGTGGTGCTTGACCAAGCCCCCGCCCAGGATGATCATGCCGGTCTTGTGGGCGAAGATGGCCTGGGTGTTGATGAGGCGCAGATCTGCGGGCACAGGGAGGGGGTCAGGGCACCCCAAAAATCTTGGGGGGCACCCCAGGGGGATGGACACTCACCCTCCACGATGTCCAGCACCAGCCCCGGGCGTTTGTAGGAGTGGAAGAAGATCATGTCCCCCAGGGAGCCGTCAGTCAGCGCGGGGCTCAGCACCGGGATCTTGTTCTGCAGGGAGGGGAGAGAGGAGGGGGGACACGGTGACAGATGGTGGCACCCACGGTGACACCCCTCCCCGGTGACACCCCCTGGTGCCCCCTCCCAGTGCCCCCAGTACCTTCTGGGCCCAGTAACAGATGGACTCGGGGTTGTTGATCTCCTTGCCCAGCCGGGCGATCATCCGGGACGGCGTCCACCGCACGCCCTGGGGGGGGACCCGGCTCAGGGACCCCGGCCGGGGGGGCTCAGGGACCCCCAAATCCCCACCCCAGGGGTGCAGGGACCCCCAAATCCCCACCCCAGGGGTGTAGGAACCCCCAAATCCCCATCCTGGGTGTCCAGTGACCACCCAAACCCCACCCCAGATGTCCAGGGACCCCCAAATCCCCACCCCAGGGGTGCAGGGACCCCCAAACCCCCACTCCAGGTGTGCAGGGACCCCCAAACCCCACCCCAGGGGTGCAGGGACCCCCAAATCCCCACCCCAGGGGTGCAGAGACCCCCAAATCCCCACCCCAGGGGTGCAGGGACCCCCAAACCCTACCCCAGCGCTGCAGGGACCCCCAAACCCCCACTCCAGGTGTCCAGGGACCCCCAAACCCCCACTCCAGGTGTCCAGGGACCCCCAAACCCGCACCCTAAGTGTCCAGGGACCCCCAAATCCCCACCCCAGGGGTGTAGGGACCCCCAAATCCCCATCCTGGGTGTCCAGTGACCACCCAAACCCCACCCCAGGTGTGCAGGGACCCCCAAACCCCCACCCTAAGTGTCCAGGGACCCCCAAACCCCCACCCCAGGTGTCCAGGGACCCCCAAACACCCACCCTAAGTGCCCAGGGACCCCCTGAGGCCCCCTCCCAGCACTGTGGGGTCCCGGGTTGGGGTCCCTGCACACCTGGGGTGGGGTTTGGGGGGTCCCTGGACACCCCCCACCCTCACCTGCGTGTCCTGCTCATCCACCATCCTCTCCAGGATGGGCATCAGCCAGTCCTCGAACTTGCAGTAGTTATCGTTGGGCACCAGCAGGTTCCCGATCCTGAGGGACCCCAAAGTGACCCCCAGGTGAGCCCCGAGGTGTCCCCAAGGTGTCCCCAAGCCCCCCAGAGCCCTCCCCCCGGACCTGTTGATGCCGTTCTCCCGCAGGTCCCGGCCCCGCAGGTGGAAGTCCCCGATGTAGGTGGGGGCCAGGCACTTGATCAGGTCCTCCTCGACCCCCCCGGCCGTGGTCACCAGCACGTCCACCTGCCCGGGGGGGGTCACACCTCAGGGACCCCCAGGACCCCACCTCAGGGACCCCCAGGACCCCTGCCCGGGGGGGGGTCACACCTCAGGGACACCCCAGGACCCCTGCCCGGGGGGGGTCACACCTGAGGGACCCCCAGGAACCCTGCCCAGGAGGGGTCACACCTCAGGGACCCCCAGGACCCCTGCCCGGGGGGGGGGTCAGCACCTCAGGGACCCCCGGGACCCCTGCCCAGGGGGGGGTCACACCTCAGGGACCCCCAGGTGTCACCCCCTGACCCTCCCAGAACCTCACAGGGACCCTGGGGACACCCGAGGCCAGCAGGACAGCGTCACTGCCCAATGTCCCCATGCCACTGTCACTGTCCCCACCCATCCCTGTGGGGATTCTCACCATTCTCAGGTGTCCCCAACCTGTCCCTGTCCCCTGTCCCCAGGCTGTCTGTCCCCTGTCCCCCTGTCACCATGCCGTGCTGCACGAGGTAGCGGATGCTCTCCCTGTCCCCATGTCCCACTGTCCCTGTCCCCAGGCTGTCCCCTGTCCCCTGTCACCATGCCGTGCTGCACGAGGTAGCGGATGCTCTCCCTGTCCCCATGTCCCACTGTCCCTGTCCCCAGGCTGTCCCCTGTCCCCTGTCACCATGCCGTGCTGCACGAGGTAGCGGATGCTCTCCCTGTCCCCTGTCCCCAGGCTGTCCCCAGGCTGTCCCCTGTCCCCTGTCACCATGCCGTGCTGCACGAGGTAGCGGATGCTCTCCCTGACGCCGGAGCTGACGAGGTTGGAGGTGAAGCCCAGGAAGATGGTGCAGCCCGAGGGCTCCCGCGGCCCGGCCATGGCCGCTCGCTCCCGCTGCTCCGCGCTCAGCGGCTCCAGCTTGGCCGCGATCTGCGGGGAGGCGACACCGGGAGTGTGGGGGGGGGGGGTCACACCGGGCCCGGACCCCTCCTCACCCTCCCGGTGTGACCCCAACCCCGCCACCACACCGGGGCCGCACCATCCGCTCGATCTCCGCCACGGCCTGCGCGAAGCTCGTGGCCTGGAAGCCGGTGGTGCGGAAGGAGCGCAGCAGCGCCGCGTGGTCCGCGCCGCCCGAGAAGTCGTAACCGCGCACCGGGAGGGCCTCGGCCGGGAGGGCCCCGCTGGGCCGCAGCACGGCCCGGAGCGCCTCTCCCGGCGCCTCTCCCGGCGCCGCCATGGCTCGGCCGGGCCGCTCAGGGCGCCGCCATCTTGGGCCGCGCCCCCCGCGCCGTACGGCGGCGCGCTGTCCCCGCCTTCTCCGTACAGCCGCGCGCCGCCATCTTGCTCGGCCCTCCCGCCCGCCTTTCCGTACAGCCGCGCGCCGCCATCTTGGCCGGACGGCGGCCGTGGAGGGACAAGAAGCTCGAGGACGCAAAGAGGAGCCATTGGACCAAGGGAGCCCCGAAACGGCCGCAGTGCCCCGAACCCGCCCAAATTCGCCCCAAATTCACCCCAAACCCGCGGGAGGTGGCGGGGGGGGAGGAGAACACAAGCTCCGTTCCAGTCCAATCCTTTAATACCCATGAACAGGCGGCAGCTTCCAGCCCCACCCAGGTCCCGGATCCGGGCCCGGACCCCCGGAGTGGGGGGCGCAGGGGGGACCCCGCGGGACCCCCCCCACCCCTCCGCCGGTGTCAGGTCCGGAGCCTCCACACCTCGACCGAGAGTCCCCCCGAGGCTGCGGCCACCACGTCCCCGTCCACGCTGATCTGGGGGAGGCAGAGCAGCGCCAGGGGGGCTGGGGGGGCAGCCCGGGGGGGGCTGCGTGTGCACACGCGTGTGCAAGGGCTGGGGACGGCTCCTCACCCCGTTGAGGACATCGTCGTGCGTCCAGGAGCAGATGGTGCGGGGGGGATCCGTGGGCACGTGGATCTGTGGGAGCAGGGGGTCAGCTGGAACTCCCCAGGGATCCCCCCCAGAGCCCCCCTAAGGGCCCCCCCAGCCCAGCCCCGCGGGACCGAACCCGGGGACCCCCACCCGCAGCGTCCTGTCGGTGCTCGTGGTGTAGAGCGAGCCCAGCGAGTGCCAGAGCCCCGTGATCTGCAGCCGGTGCCCCACATCGAAATACTGCAGGGGAGAGGACGGACAGAAAGCCCCGGTGAGCCCCGGAGGGGGGGTCCTGCCCCTCGGGACCCCCCCCAAAACCCCCCGGAATCCCTACCCGGGCGGGCTGGAAGCTGCCGCCGCCGCTGCCGAACAAATACACCCGGCCCTGGTTGTCGCCAGCCCAGAGCTGCGAGCCCCGGTAGGACATGGAGAGCAGGTAATTGTCCAGCTGAGGAGGAGGAGACAGCCTGGATGTCACCTCAGAGGGGACAGGGACACTCTGAGGAGGGGGATTGGGGCACAGCCCCCACCTGCAGGCGCTGGCGGACGGAGCCGGCGCGGCGATCGAACACCACGAGCGTCCGGTCCTCGCTGCCCGACACGATCAGCCGCTCGTCAGCCGCCAGCGACAGCACCGCGCTGGCGTGGGGCTTGTAGCTGCTCACCTGGGCCTGCCCGGCTGGGGAGGGGGCGTGGGAGGGGTCAGGGGGATCCCCCAGACCCGCCAACCCTGCCCAAACCACCCCCCCCTCCCCGGGTACCTCGCGGGTCGTACACGGTCACCGTCTTGTCGTAGGTGCCGGTGACGAGCACGTCGGGGCGGTACGAGAGGCACAGCACGGCTGCCTTCTCTCTGCGGGTGGGGAGGGGGTTCAGGGGGGTTCAGAGGGGTTCAGGGGACCCCCCCAAACCCCCCCCCCCCCCCGGGGCCGTACCGGATCTCCCCGAACTGCTGCCCCTCGGCCGCCAGGTCCCAGAGCTTCACGGTGCTGTCCCAGGAGCCGGAGCAGACCCGGGCGTCCCTCGCAGCCAAGCACCACACCCAGCCCTGGGTGGGGGGACACAAAAGGGCTGCCAGACCCCCACCACCACCCCCGGGAAGGGTTTTTTGGGGGGGTGGGGGTCGGGGTGACGCCCACCTTGTGGGTTCCGCTGGGTCCCGAGCCCAGAGCTTTGACCAGAACCTTCCCGGGGGGGCCCCGGCCCAGCTCCCGCAGGTCCCACAGGTTCACGTTGCGGTCGCGACCCCCCGAGACGCACAGGGAGCCCCCCTGAAATGGGGAGGGGGCACAGCTGAGCTGGGGAGACACCCCCTAGGAGATCCCCCCCCACCATTTTTGGGGACTTTTCACACATTTTTGCCCATTTCCCCCCATTTTGGGGTTTTTTTCCCCCATTTTAGTGCCATCTTGCCCCATTTTTTGACCATTCCCTCCCATTTTTAGGCTGTTTTCCCCCATTTTTGGGGACGATTTTCCCCCCATTTTCCCCCCATTTACGGGTCCTCTCCCCCATTTTTGGGCTGTTTTCCCCCATTTTTGGTGGTGTTTCCTCCCCCGCCCATTTTTGGGGCATTCCCCCATGATTTCCTGCAATTTTTGGGTCCTTTCCCCCATTTCTGAGGCATTCCCCCCCATTTTTGGGGCCATTTTTCCACCCGTTTCTCCCCCATTTTTGGGTCCTTTCCCCCCAATTTCCCCCCCATTTTTGGGGCCGTTTTTCCTGCCTGTTTCTCCCCCATTTTTGGGTCCTTTCCCCCATTTTTGGGTTGTTTTCCCTCCATTTTTGGGGGTGTTTTTCCCCCCCATTTCCGGGTTCCCCCCCCACCCCCATTTTTGGGGCATTCCCCCCACGATTTCCTGCCATTTTTGGGTCTTTTCTCCCATTTTTGGGGCATTTCCCCCCATTTTTGGGCTGTTTCCCCCCCATTTCTGAGGCATTTCCCCCCCATTTTTGGGGCCGTTTTTCCTGCCCGTTTCTCCCCCATTTTTGGGTCCTTTCCCCCCAATTTCCCCCCCATTTTCGGGGCTCCCACCTGCAGCAGCAGCACGGAGTCCACGGAGGCGAAGTGCCCCTCGTCCAGGGAGAAATGCTCCATGGGGGCCCCCCCGGCCCCCCAGCGCTCCAGGTGCTCCTCCAGGTCCTCGCAGGCGGCCGCCCAATCGAAGCCATCCTCTGGGGAGACCCCAAATTAGGGGGGGGGTCCCAAAATTACTGGGGGGGGTCCCGAACCCCATCCCAGAGAACCCCCCAGACAAATCAAGGTGGGGTTTGAGGGGTCCCCAAAATTCTGGGGGAGCCCTCAGGGGTCTCCAAGTTGGTCCCTGAGAGAACTTTGGGATTGGGGGTGGGGGAAATTGGGGCAGGGGGCGTTAAGGGGACCCCCAAAACCACGGGGGGGCCCGAAAATTATTGGCGGGGGGTCCCGAACCCCATCCCAAGGACCCCCCAGAGGGGTGAGTACAAGTCAAGGGGAGATTTGGGGGGGGTCACGGGGGTCCCCAAGTTGGTTCCTGAGAGACCTTTGGGATTTGGGGGGTGGGGGGCGTTAGGGGACCCCCAAAACCAAGGTGGGAACCCCGAAAACCACGAGGGGAACCCCAAAATCAAAGTGGGGAGCCCCCCCAAACCATGGGTGGGGACCCCCAAACCCACCGGAGGACCCCCAAAATCAACGGGGGACCCCAAAACAAAAGGTGGTGGGGGGGGGGGCCAAAAACCGGGGGGGGTCCCGAAGGGTTCCGAGCTTCCGAGCGGGGTGGGGGGCACGGAGGGGTCGCGGGGGGGGTCCCGAAGGGCCCCGGGGGTGGCGGCGCCCCCAGACCCACCTGGCAGCACGGGCAGGGGGCGGCGGGCGCGGCGCTGGAGCCGGAGCCGCCAGAGCACCGCGTCGCGGGCCAGGTCCCGGAGGGCGCGGCAGACCCGGGGCAGCACCCGGCGGACGTCGCGGGCCCGGAGGAAGCCGCAGATCCGCAGCAGCAGCTCCGGTGGAAGCGCCAGGAGCCCTCCCGGGCCCCCCGCGCCCGCCGCCGGCCCCGGGGGCTCCGCGGGAGCAGCGGCGGCGGGCGCGGGGGGCCCGTCCATGGCTGCGGAGGGGGCGGAGGGTCAGCAGCGAGGGCTGCACCCCGGTACCGGGACGGCGCCGCTGCTGCCTCCCCCCGCCCGCACCCCGCACCCCCGGGATCCGCCCAAACCGGCCCCGCCCGCCGCCGATCCCCGGTGGTGCCGGGGGTTCCTCATCCGGCTCGCCCCGGTACCGGCAGCCGCCCCAACACCGCCCCCGCTCCTCGGAACCCCCCGGGACCTTCCCCGACCCCTCCCCCGGTACCGGGTCCGGCCCCGCCGCGTCCCGGTCGCTACGGCCACGGCGGGAGCCACTTCCGGCGCGCCGCGCGAATCAGCCAATAGCGATGCGCGTCTTCCATGACGTCATCAGGCGGCGCCGGAAGCGAACCGCGCTCGGTAATGGCGGCGCCCACGGCCCCTCCCCGGTTCTTCCCGCCCCTCCCCGGTAACAAACGACACGGACACAGCGCGCACGGTCCACAACGGCCTTTTCTTGGTGCCGCCCGGCGCGACACAAGCGGGTCCTGCCCTCCCCCTCCCTTCGCCACACCCTCCCCCCGATCCCCGCCCTTGGAAACGGTAAAAAAACGAACGGGAACGGGAACGGGACCGGGAACGGGGAAATAAATCAGACACGCGGGACGTGGCACCGACTCGCTCACGACGAAGCACAACGGCTGCGGCTCGGCCCCTCCCTCCCCCCCCTCACTCCGGAGCTCGCGTGGGGGAGGGGACACCGGGGGGGTTGGGGGAGGGGACACCGGGGGGACACACACGGGAACGGGCCCCTCCCCCACCCTCGGTTGGCCCCTCCAGCCCCGATTTTCGCCCCCTCCCTCCCCTCCCCTAGCGGGGATCGAGGGTTCGGAGCCCCTCCCCCACCCCCAGCCCCGCCCCCCTTCACCCCAAAATTCCTCTGGGGGTCAAAGGTCAAACTCCTCTCGGGGACCCCTCCCCCCTGTCCGGTACCGGGACCCCCCCGGGGGCACCGCGGGTCCCCTCTGGGCCATCCCCGACTGGCTCCGACCTGAGGAGGGGGAGGGGAGAGAGCTGCGGTGGGGGAGGGGTCGCTCCGTGCGCCGCCCCTCCCCCCGCGCGGTTCTGGGGCTTTTTGGGGCTTTTTTGGGGGGATTTTGGGGTTTTTTGGGGGGGGAATTGGGATTTTTGGGGGGGATTTTTTGTTTTTTTTTTTTTTGGGGGGGGGATTTTTGGGGTTTTGTAGGGTGGGATTTTTAGGGTATTTTTCTGGAGATTTTTTTGGGGGGTTTTGGGGCTTTTAGGGGTATTTTGTGTTTTTTGGGGGGGGGGGTTTTGGGGATTTTTTTGAAGAATTTTTTTGGGGATTTTTTGAAGAATTTTTTGGGATTTTTTTGGGGATTTTTTGAAGAATGTTTTTGGGATTTTTTTGGGGATTTTTTGAAGAATGTTTTTGGGATTTTTTTGAAGAATTTTTTTGGGATTTTTTTGGGGATTTTTTTGAAGAATTTTTTGGGAGATTTTTTTGAAGAATTTTTTGGGGATTTTTTTGGGGGATTTTTTTGAAGAATTTTTTGGGGATTTTTTGGGGATTTTTTTTAAGAATTTTTTTGGGGATTTTTTTGGGGATTTTTTGAAGAATTTTTTGGGGCTTTTTTGGGATTTTTTTGAAGAATTTTTTTGAAGATTTTTTTGGGAATTTTTTGGGGATTTTTTGAAGAATTTTTTGGGGGATTTTTTGAAGAATTTTTTGGGATTTTTTTTGGTTTTTTTGGGCTGTTTTTTTGGGGTGTGGCTGCGGCCCCGCCCCCTCACCTGCCCAGGTGTGTCAGAGCCCGTAGAACGCCGCCAGGCGCTCCTTGAGCAGCGGCGGGAACTGCTCCGAGAAATGCTGCCAGTTCCCCTCCCCCACCTGCGCCTTGAAGCCGTGCAGGATCTGGGGGGGGAGGGGCACAGGTGAGGGGGGGAGGGGAGGGGCAGGCAGGCCCCGCCCCCCTCCCGGGGGTCCCGGGGGTCCCGGGGGTCCCAGACCTTGTAGAACATTTCCCGCAGGTCGTCCTTGGGGCTGACCCAGGAGGCGACGGCGTCGCAGAAGAAAATGAAATCCTGGGGGGAAAATGGGGGAAATTTGGGGGAATTTGGGGAAATTTGGGGAAATTGGGGGAAAAATGGGGGAAATGGGGGAATTGGGGAAATTGGGGGAAATGGTGAAATTGGGGAAATGGGGGAAATGGGGGAAAATGGGGAAATTGGGGAAAATTGGGGAAATTTGGGGGAATTTGGGAAAATTTGGGGAAAATGGGGGAAAAATGGGGGAATTGGGGGAAATGGGGAAATTGGGGGAAATGGGGAAATTGGGGGAAATGGGGAAATTTGGGGAAATTGGGGGAAAAATGGGGAGAAATGGGGGAGAAATGGTGAAATTGGGGAAATGGGGGAAATGGGGGAAAATGGGGAGAAATGGGGAGAAATTGGGGAAATTGGGGGAAAAATGGGAGAATTGGGGAAATGGGGGAAATTGGGGGGAAATGGGGAAATTGGGGAAAAATGGGGAGAAATGGGGAAATGGGGGGAAATTGGGAAAAATGGGGGAAATTGGGGGAAAAATGGGAGAATTGGGGAAAATTGGGGAATGGGGGAAAAGGGGGAAATTGGGGGGAAATGGGGAAAATTGGGGGAAAAATGGGGGAATTGGGGAAATTGGGGGAAATTGGGGAAAATTGGGGAATGGGGGGAAAAGGGGAAATTGGGGGAAAAAGGGGAAAAATGGGAGAATTGGGGAAAATTGGGGAATGGGGGAAAAGGGGGAATTGGGGAAATTGGGGAAATGGGGGAAAATCGGGGGAATTGGGGAAAAATGGGGGAATTGGGGAAGAAATCGGCACAAAAATGGGGAAATTGGTGAAAAATGGGATAGAAAAGAGGAAAATTGGGAAAATTTTGAGCCTCCCCCCAGTTGTGGGGACCCCTCCCCAGTTGTGGGACCCGTCCCCAGTTTTGGCCCCCCCGGTTTTGGGGACCCCTCCCCAGTTGTGGGGACCCCCCCCAGGTTTTGGGACCCCTCCCCAGTTCTGGGACCCCTCCCCAATTTTGGGGACCCCTCCCAAGTTCTGGGACCCCTCCCAAGTTCTGGGACCCCTCCCCAGTTCTGGGGACCCCTCCCCAGTTCTGGAACCCCTCCCCAATTTTGGGGACCCCTCCCAAGTTCTGGGACCCCTCCCCAGTTCTGGGACCCCTCCCCAGTTCTGGGACACCTCCCCAGTTGTGGGGACCCCTCCCCAATTTTGGGGACCCCTCCCCAGTTCTGGGACCCCTCTGCAGCTTTGGGGACCCCTCCCCAGTTGGGAACCCCTCCCCAGTTCTGGGACCCCTCCCCGGTTCTGGGGACCCCCCCAGGTTCTGGGACCCCTCCCCAGGTTTAGGGACCCCTCCTCAATTTTGGGGACCCCTCCCCAATTTTGGCCCCCCAGGTTTTCGGGCCCCCTCCCCGGTTCTGGGACCCCTCCCCAATTTTGGGGACCCCTCCCCAGTTCTGGGACCCCTCCCCAGTTTGGGGACCCCTCCCCAGTTTTGGCCCCCCCGGGGTTCTGGGACCCCCTCCCCGGTTCTGGGACCCCTCCCCAGGTGCCCCGACCTGCACGACGCCGCCGGGGTTGACCCCGATCATGACGCAGATGCCGCGGAAGGCCGAGTCCTTCTCCTCGTTGTCGCGGATGTTCCGCAGGGACGTGCACCTGCAGGGGGGCAGGCACGGGGTTTGGGGGGAAAACACCCAGAAACGGGGCAGGAACGGGGGGTTTGGGGCAAAAACAGCCAGAAACGGGGCAGGAACGGGGGGTTTGGGGGGAAAACACCCAGAAACGGGGCAGGAACGGGGAGAAATGGGGGAGAAATGGGGGAGAAATGGGGATTTGGGGCAAAACCACCCAGAAACGGGGCAGGAACGGGGAGAAATGGGGGTTTGGGGCAAAACCACCCAGAAACGGGGCAGGAACGGGGCAGGAACGGGGAGAAATGGGGGTTTGGGGCAAAACCACCCAGAAACAGGGCAGGAACGGGGGTTTGGGGGGAAACCACCCAGAAACGGGGCAGGAACGGGGCAGGAACGGGGAGAAATGGGGATCTGGGGGGGGAAATGGGGATTTGGGGGGAAAAAATGGGGATTTTGGGGTGCAGAGGAGGATTTTGGGGTGAGAAGGGGAGATTTGGGGGGAATAAAGAAGATTTTGGGGTGTAAAGGGGGGATTTTGGGGTGAGAAGAGCGGGTTTTAAGGGGGAATAAAGAGGATTTGGGGGTGAAAAAGGATTTTTGGGGTGCAAAGGGAGGATTTTGGGGTGAGAAGGGGAGATTTTGGGGGAATAAAGAGGATTTTGGGGTGCAGAGGAGGATTTGGGGGTGAAAAAGGAGGATTTGGGGGTGAGAAATGGGGTTTTAAGGGAGAATAAAAGGGATTTTGGGGTGAGAAGGAGGGATTTAGGGAAAATAAAGAGGATTTTGGGGTGAGAAGGGAGGATTTAAGGGGGAATAAAGAGGATTTTGGGGTGCAAAGGGAGGATTTTGGGTGAGAAGGGGGGTTTTAAGGGGGAATAAAGGGATTTTGGGGTGAGAAGGAGGGATTTAAGGGGGAATAAAGGAGATTTTGGGGTGCAAAGGGAGGATTTCGGGGTGAGAAGGGGAGATTTAGGGGGAATAAAGGGCATTTTGGGGTGAGAAGGGGGGTGTTAAGGGGGAATAAAGGAGATTTTGGGGTGCAGAGGAGGATTTTGGGGTGAGAAGGGGAGATTTAAGGGGGAATAAAGAGGATTTTGGGGTGCAGAGAAGGATTTTGGGGTGAAAAAGGAGGATTTTAGGTGAGAAGGGGGGTTTTTAAGGGGGAATAAAGGGGATTTTGGGGTGCAAAGGGAGGATTTAAGGGGGAATAAAGGAGATTTTGGGGTGCAGAGGAGGATTTTAGGTGAGAAGGGGGGTTTTAAGGGGGAATAAAGGAGATTTTGAGGTGCCAAAGGAGGATTTTAGGTGAGAAGGGGGGTTTTAAGGGGGAATAAAGAGGAATTTGGGGTGCCAAAGGAGGATTTAGGTGAGAAGGGGGGTTGTGGTGCCCGGGCTCACCAGGGCCGGATGAACTGCTGCAGCATCGGCGCCACCTCCTGGGGACACACGAAGCCCAGGCGGCCGATGGTGATGGCTGGGGACAGGGCAGCTTTTAATTTACACTAATTAACATTGCTCCAGTTCTGCGTTTATTTCATACCGGGTAGGTATTCATATAGTTATTGAAATACTCGAATTTATTTCTATGTTTCTATAGCTATAACATTTATATATTTGTGCATTTCTGATTTTACATCCTGTGGTTAAAAACCTTGAAATCTCAATTGTAAAAGAGAATCAAGTTTTCAAATAGGATAATTTCTCAATATTTAAAATTTTTCAATTTTTTAGCAGTATAATTTAGGAATACAGTATTTTTCTAAAAGAACATTATAATATTTAACATAAAAAATTAGTATAAATATATATGGTTTAAAATAATAAATCTATTTATTTATATGGTATGAATAAAGTTTTAACCCAGCACGTATAAAATATAATGTGTCATGTGTATAATGTGCTGCACTGTGCATATTAGACACATTATATATAATAAAATTGAATATATAATATCTATAAAATAATAATAATATCTCTTTTATATGGTATTTATAGAAACCCAATCCTTTCTCTTCACTTCCTTCTCCCCACCTCTGCCAACAGCACACAAAGAAATAAAAACAAATCCCCATGGCAGACCCCCGGCCCTGGCCCCAGGAGGTTTTGGGTCCCCCCAGGTTTTGGGGTCCCCCAGGATTTTTGGGGTCCCTGTCAGTTTTTGGGTCCCTGTCAGTTTTTGGGTCCCCTGTCAGTTTTTGGGGTCCCCTGTCAGTTTTGGGTCTCCCCAGGTTTTTGGGTTCCCCCAGGGTTTTTGGGGTCCCCGCCCGCAGGTTTTGGGGTCCCTGTCAGTTTTGGGGTCCCCATCAGTATTTGGGGTCCCTGTCAGTTTTGGGGTTCCCCCAGGGTTTTTGGGGTCCCTGTCAGTTTTGGGGTGCCCCCCTCTCACCCGGTGTTCTCCAGCAGCGTTTTGGGGTCCCCTAGCCCTGTCCCCGTG
>NC_082374.1:182259-237263 GCF_027477595.1 Haemorhous mexicanus | reverse complement strand
GGTTCCCCATCAGTTTTGGGGTCCCTGTGAGTTTTGGGGGTCCCCCAGCCCTGTCCCCTGTCAGTTTTTGGGGTCCCCCCCGCAGGTTTTGGGGTCCCCCAGGGTTTTTGGGGTCCCCCCCCAGGGTTTTTTGGGGTCCCTGTCAGTTTTGGGGTCCCTGTCAGTTTTGGGGTCCCCCCCCAGGGTTTTTTGGGGTCCCTGTCAGTTTTGGGGTGCCCCAGCCCTGTCCCCTGTCAGTTTTGGGGTCCCTGTGAGTTTTGGGGTGCCCCCCCAGGGTTTTTGGGGTCCCTGTGAGTTTTGGGGTGCCCCCTCTCACCGGTGTTCTCCAGCAGCGTTTTGGGGGTGTTGGGGCGGTTGATGATCTCCACCAGGTTCTGCAGCACCATGGGCACGTAGGGCTGCATCTCCGAGCCTGGGGGGCACAGGGGGACACAGGGGGGTCAGGGGGCTCAGGGGGTGTTTGGGGGGTTCAGGGGGCTCAGGGGGTTTGGGGGGCTCAGGGGGGTTTCGGGGTGCTTGGGGGGCTCAGGGGGGTTTGGGGGTACATGGGGGTGCACAGCCCCATGGGCACGTAGGGCTGCATCTCTGACCCTGGGGGGCACAGGGGGGGACACAGGGGGGTCAGGGGGGTGTTTGGGGGGCTCAGGGGGCTCAGGGGGGTGTTTGGGGGGCTTGGGGGGGGTCAGGGGGTTTGGGGGGCTCAGGGGGGTTTGGGGGGTTCAGGGGGTTTGGGGGTACACGGGGGTGCACAGCACCATGGGCACGTAGGGCTGCATCTCCGAGCCTGGGGGGACACAGGGGGGACACAGGGGGACACAGGAGGGGTCAGGGGGTGTTTGGGGGGTTTGGGGGGCTCAGGGGGTTTGGGGGTTTGGGGGTTCAGGGGGGTTTGGGGGTACACGGGGGTTCACAGCCCCATGGGCACGTAGGGCTGCATCTCTGAGCCTGGGGGGACACAGGGGGGACACAGGGGGCTCAGGGGGTGTTTGGGGGGTTTGGGGGGCTCAGGGGGTTTGGGGGTTCAGGGGGGTCAGGGGGTTCAGGAGGGTTCGGGGGTTTGGGGGTTCAGGGGGGTTTGGGGGTACACGGGGGTTCACAGCCCCATGGGCACGTAGGGCTGCATCTCTGACCCTGGGGGGACACAGGGGGGGACACAGGGGGGTCAGGGGGTGTTTGGGGGGCTCAGGGGGGTCAGGGGGTTTGGGGGGCTCAGGGGGGTCAGGGGGTTTGGGGGTACACGGGGGTCTGCAGCCCCATGGGCACGTAGGGCTGCATCTCTGACCCTGGGGGGACACAGGGGGGACACAGGGGGGGTCAGGGGGTGTTTGGGGGGGCTCTGGGGGTCTCAGGGGAGGTTTGGGGTACCCAGGGGTGCTCTGGGGGGGCTCAGGGTGGGAATTAGGGGTGCTCAGAAGGGTCTGGGGGGCTCAGGGGGATTCAGGGAGTGCCCAGAGAAGTTTGGGGATGCCCTGGGGGGGCTCGGGGGGTTTGGGGGTGCCCATGGAGGTTTGGGGGTGCCATGGGGGGCTCGGGGGGGTTTGGGGGTGCCCTGGGGGGCTCAGAGGGGTTTGGGGGTGCCCATGGATGTTTGGGGGTGCCCTGGGGGTCTCGGTGGGTTTGGGGGTGCCCTGGGGGTCTCAGGGGGTTTGGGGGTGCCCTGGGGGGGTCTCGGGGGGGTTTGGGGGTGCCCATGGATGTTTGGGGATGCCATGGGAGGTTCAGGGGGGTTTGAGGGTGCCCCGGGGGGGCTCGGGGAGGTTTGGGGGTGCCCTGGGGGGTCTTGGGGGGTTTGGGGGGGTTTGGGGGTGCCCTGGGGTGCCCATGGAGGTTTGGGGGTGCCCTGGGGGGGTCTCGGGGGGTTTGGGGGTGCCCATGGAGGTTTGGGGATGCCATGGGAGGTTCAGGGGGGTTTGGGGGTGCCCCGGGGGGGCTTGGGGGGGGTTTGGGGCTGCCCTGGGGGGCTCAGTGAGGTTTGGGGGGGTTTGGGGGTGCCCTGGGGGGCTCAGTGAGGTTTGGGGGTGCCATGGGGGGTCTCGGGGGGTTTGGGGGTGCCCATGGAGGTTTGGGGGTGCCCCGGGGGGGTCTCGGGGGGGTTTGGGGGTGCCCCAGGGGGGTCTCGGGGGGTTTGGGGGGTGCCCTGGGGGGGGTCTCGGGGGGGGTTTGGGGGTGCCCATGGATGTTTGGGGATGCCCTGGGGGTCTCGGGGGGTTTGGGGGTGCCCCGGGGGGTCTCGGGGGGTTTGGGGGTGCCCCCGGGGGGGTCTCGGGGGGTTTGGGGGTGCCCTGGGGTGCCCATGGAGGTTTGGGGATGCCCGGGAGGTCTCGGGGGGTTTGGGGGTGCCCTGGGGGCTCAGTGAGGTTTGGGGGTGCCCTGGGGGTCTCGGGGGGGTTTGGGGGTGCCCTGGGGTGCCCATGGAGGTTTGGGGATGCCCTGGGGGTCTCGGGGGGTTTGGGGGTGCCCCGGGGGGGTTTGGGGGGGTTTGGGGGTGCCCTGGGGGTCTCGGGGGGTTTGGGGGTGCCCTGGGGGGCTCAGTGAGGTTTGGGGGTGCCCTGGGGGTCTCGGGGGGTTTGGGGGTGCCCTGGGGGGGTCTCGGTGGGGTTTGGGGATGCCCCGGGGGGGCTCGGGGGGGTTTGGGGGTGCCCATGGAGGTTTGGGGGTGCCATGGGGGGGTCTCGGGGGGTTTGGGGGTGCCCCGGGGGGGGTCTCGGGGGGGGTTTGGGGGTGCCCCGGGGGGGTCTCGGGGGGGTTTGGGGGTGCCCCGGGGGGGTCTCGGGGGGCTCTCACCCATCTGCATGCAGATCTCTCCGATGGCCCAGGTGGCGTTGTTGCAGACGGAGATGAACTCGGGGTTCAGGTTGGTGCCCAGGATGGGCATGAACTCGGCTGGGGAGGGGGCACAGGTGAGCCCAGGTGCCTTCAGGGGTGTCCCCACCCCCAGGGGCGAGGGGGGGAACCCCAAAACTCACCGATGCAGGGCTTGACGTGCACGAAGCAAGCCTTGGTGAGGTCACCCAGGAGGGCGAAGGAGCTCTGCCGCACCTCGGGCATGGTGTCCTGCCCGGGTCAGGGGGGCACAGGTGAGGGGGGGCACAGGTGAGGAGGGGTCCCCCCCGGGGATTTGGGGCTGCGGGGAGGGGTCTCCCCACTCACCTGCATGCACTGGAAGAGCAGGGTCATGATGTTGGAGCGAGCCACCAGCTGCTCCACGTGGCCGCCCAGCCCCTCGGCCAGGCCGCTGAGCAGGTCCAGGGCCACGATCATGAAATCCTTGTCGGGGGCCTCGTACTGCTCGGGGTGCTGGTTGTACATCTGGGGGGGACCCCGTCATTGTCACCGTCCTTGTCACCATCCCTGCCACCCCCCTGGGGGTGTGGGGAGGGCTCACCATGGCCTGGGCCAGCGTTTTCTGCACCAGGGTGACGCAGCGCTGGTAGACGGGCTCGCAGTAGGGCAGGAAGCCGCTCTGCAGGGCCGTGGCCACCGAGGACAGGCACTGGGGACGGCAGGGGACACGCTGGGGGACACGCTGGGGACGGCTTTGGGGACGGCCAGCCCCCCCTCCAGGGGTCACGGCGGCCCCACCTCCAGCAGGGGGAACAGGTCCTTGTCCTCGTCCTTGAGCTCGTTCCACTTCTGGATCAGCGGCGGCATCAGCTTCTGGATGTACTCCTGGGGACAGGGACAGCGGTGGGGACACCGGGACAGGGGGGACAGGGACACTGGGGGGACAGGGACAGCGGTGGGGACACCGGGACTGGGGGACAGGGGGGGACACGGGGGGACAGGGACACCGGTGGGGACACCGGGACAGGGGGATGGGGGGGGACAGGGGACACTGGGGGGACAGGGGGGGACAGGGACACCGGGGGACAGGGGACACCAGGGGGACAGGGGGGGACACGGGGGTCAGGGGGGTCAGGGGGACACCGGGGGGACAGGGACACCGGTGGGGACACCGGGACAGGGGGACAGGGGGACAGGGGGGGACAGGGGGGACAGGGGGGACACAGGGACACCGGGGGGACAGAGGGGACAGCGGTGGGGGACACCGGGACAGGGGGGACAGGGGGGGGACAGGGGAGACACGGGGGGACAGGGGACACCGGGGGACAGGGGACACGAGGGGGACAGGGGGGACAGGGGGGACAGGAGGGGACACGGGGACACCGGTGGGGACACCGGGGACACCAGGGGGACACAGGGACACCGGGGAGACAGGGGACACCGGGAGGACAGGGGGACAGCGGGGGGGGACATGGGGACACCGGGGAGACAGGGGGGACACAGGGACACCGGTGGGGACAGCCCAGAGTAGGTGGGGATAGTGGTGACACCAGGGTGGGGACAGAGGGGACACCGAGGTGGGGGGGAGGGACACCCCAGAGGAGTTGGGGACATCACAGAGGGGTTGGGGACACCCAGCAAGGATTGGGGACAGTAGGGAGGGGTTGGGGACAGTAGGGAGGGGTTGGGGACACCCCAAAGGGGTTGGGGACATCGCAGAGGAGTTGGGGACACCTTGGAGGGGATGGGGACACCCTGGAAGGGATGGGGACACCCTGGGGGGGTTGGGGGACAGCAGGGAGGGGTAGGGGACACCCTGGAGGGGTTGGGGACAGCAGGGAGGGGTTGGGGACAGCCAGCAGGTGCCACCTGCCGCGCCCCGAGGCCCTCAGAGCACAGAGATCCACAGGGGGAGTTCGGGATTCGAATGTCTGTGGTCATCACCGGGCAGGGACACGGGGACACCGGGGGGGTGGGGACACTGGGGGGGGGTTTGGGGACACTGGGACACACCGGCTGGTTGAGGTGGTGGCCCACGGAGTCGGCCAGGGGACACCAGGGGACACCGGGGGACACCAGGGGGGTTTGGGGACACCAGGGGACACTGGGGGGATATTGGGGAAGGTTTGGGGACGCCAGGGGACACCGGGGGACACCAGGGGGGTTTGGGGACACAGGGACCCACGGGCTGGTTGAGGTGGTGGCCCACAGAGTTGGCCAGGGGACACCAGGGAGGGGTTTGGGGACACCAGGGGGATATTGGGGGGTGTCTGGGAATACCGGGGGGGGTTTGGGGACACCAGGGGACACTGGGCGGATATTGGGGAAGGTCTGGGGACACCAGGGGACACCAGAGGGGTTTGGGGACACCAGGGGACACCGGGGGGGTTTGGGGACACCAGGGGGGGTTTGGGGACACCAGGGGACACCGGGGGGTTTGGGGGACACCAGGGGACACCGGGGGGGTCTGGGGACACCAGGGGACCCACGGGCTGGTTGAGGTGGTGGCCCACGGAGTCGGCCAGGGGACACCAGGGGACACCGGGGGGGTTTGGGGACACCGGGGGGGGTTTGGGGACACCGGGGGACCCACGGGCTGGTTGAGGTGGTGGCCCACGGAGTCGGCCAGGGGACACCAGGGAGGGTTTGGGGACACCAGGGGACACCAGGGGGGTTTGGGGACACCGGGGGACACCAGGGGGGTTTGGGGACACCGGGGGACACCAGGGGGGGTCTGGGGACACAGGGACCCACGGGCTGGTTGAGGTGGTGGCCCACGGAGTCGGCCAGCGTGCCGATGGCGTCGTAGAGGATGAGCAGGTTCTTGTGCTGGTACTTGCCGAAGGCGAACACCAGCGTGTCCAGGATGAAGCTCAGGTAGGGCACCAGCTCCGTGCACGCCTCCTCCTCCAGCGTGGCGAAGGCACTGGGGGCACGGCACCCCCAAAACCCTCAGGGACCCCCAAAACCATCCCAGGGACCCCCAAAACCTCAGGGACCCCCAAAGCCGCTCCGTGCACGCCTCCTCCTCCAGCGTGGCGAAGGCACTGGGGGCACGGGACCCCCAAACCCTCAGGGGCCCCCAAAACCACCCCAGGGACCCCCAAAACCCTCAGGGACCCCCAAACCCTCAGGGACCCCCAAAGCCATCCCAGGGATACCCCAAACCCCTGAGGGACCCCCAAAACCACCCCAGGGACCCCCAAAACCACTCAGGGACCCCGAAAACCCCTCAGGGACCCCGAAAACCCTCAGGGACCCCCAAAGCCATCCCAGGGACCCCCAAACCCCTCAGGGATACCCCCGAAACCCTCAGGGACCCCAAAACCCCTCAGGGATACCCCCAAAGCCACTCAGGGACACCCCAAATCCGCCTCAGGGACCCCAAAATCCTCACAGGGACACGCCAAGAGTGCCTCAGGGACCCCCAAAGCCCCCGAGCACCCCCCGAGCAGCGGGGCCCCGCCGGGTCAGGCAGTACGAACACAAAGCGTCCCCACCGCGATCGGGGCAGTGCTGTCATCACCCCCGGCGGGCTCCCCGGTGTCACCTGTCCCACCTGGTGTCCCCAGTGTCACCTGTCCCACCTGTCCTACCTGTCCTACCCAGTGCCCCCGATGTCACCTGTCCCACCTACCTGTCCTACCCGGTGTCCCCAGTGTCACCTGTCCCACCTGTCCCCCCCGTTTCCGTCCCACCTGTCCCCCGCAGTGTCCCCCATCCTCCCCAGGTGTCCCCAGTATCCCTGTCCCACCTGTCCCTCCCGTTTCTGTCCCACCTGTCCCCCCCCGTTTCTGTCCCACCTGTCCCCCCCTGTCCCTGTCCCACCTGTCCCACCCAGTGTCCCCCATCCTCCCCAGGTGTCCCCGGTGTCCCTGTCCCACCTGTCCCCCCCGTTTCCGTCCCACCTGTCCCCCGCAGTGCCCCCCATCCTCCCCAGGTGTCCCCCCTGTCCCTGTCCCACCTGTCCCACCCACTGTCCCCCATCCTCCCCAGGTGTCCCCAGTGTCCCTGTCCCACCTGTCCCCCCTGTCCCTGTCCCACCTGTCCCCCGCAGTGTCCCCCATCCTCCCCAGGTGTCCCCAGTGTCCCTGTCCCACCTGTCCCCCCTGTCCCTGTCCCACCTGTCCCCCCTGTCCCTGTCCCACCTGTCCCACCTGTCCCACCCACTGTCCCCCATCCTCCCCCGGTGTCCCCGGTGTCCCTGTCTCACCTGTCCCCCGCAGTGCCCCCATCCTCCCCAGGTGTCCCCAGCCCGTCCCACCTGTCCCTCCCGTTTCTGTCCCACCTGTCCCCCCTGTCCCTGTCCCACCTGTCCCCCGCAGTGCCCCCCATCCTCCCCAGGTGTCCCCAGCCCGTCCCACCTGCAGGCAGCCTCCTGCACGCGTTTGTTGCCGTCCAGGATGCGCTGCAGCAGCTCGGTCATCAGGGGCTTCAGGTAGAGCTCGGGGGGCTGCGCCACCACCCAGTGCGCGTAGCGGCTCAGCGTCCAGCAGGCGATGGAGCGCACCAGCGCCTTGCGGTCCGCCAGGCAGCGGATCAGGTGGGGGATCAGCTCGGGCAGGTAGGGCACCATGCCCTGCATGCAGCCTGGGGGGTGGGACAGGGGAGGGATCAGGTAGGGCACCATGCCCTGCATGCAGCCTGTGGGACATGGACAGGTGAGGGATCAGCTCGGGCAGGTAGGGCACCATGCCCTGCATGCAGCCTGGGGGGGCATGGACAGGGGAGGGATCAGGTAGGGCACCATGCCCTGCATGCAGCCTGGGGGGTGGGACAGGTGAGGGATCAGGTAGGGCAGGTAGGGCACCATGCCCTGCATGCAGCCTGGGGGGTGGGACAGGTGAGGGATCAGGTGGGGCAGGCGGGGCACCATGCCCTGCATGCAGCCTGGGGGGTGGGACAGGTGTGGGATCAGCTCGGGCAGGTGGGGCACCATGCCCTGCATGCAGCCTGGGGGGTGGGACAGGTGTGGGATCAGCTCGGGCAGGTGGGGCACCATGCCCTGCATGCAGCCTGGGGGACAGGGACAGGGGAGGGATCAGGTAGGGCAGGTAGGGCACCATGCCCTGCATGCAGCCTGGGGGTGGGACAGGTGAGGGATCAGGTAGGGCACCATGCCCTGACAGGGATCAGGTGAGGGATCAGCTCGGGCAGGTGGGGCACCATGCCCTGCATGCAGCCTGGGGGTGGGACAGGTGAGGGATCAGCTCGGGCAGGTGGGGCACCATGCCCTGCATGCAGCCTGGGGGTGGGACAGGTGAGGGATCAGCTCGGGCAGGTGGGGCACCATGCCCTGCATGCAGCCTGGGGGGCATGGACAGGTGAGGGATCAGCTCGGGCAGGTAGGGCACCATGCCCTGCATGCAGCCTGGGGGGTGGGACAGGGGAGGGATCAGGTAGGGCACCATGCCCTGCATGCAGCCTGGGGGACATGGACAGGTGAGGGATCAGCTCGGGCAGGTGAGGAACTGTACCCTGACAGGGGTCAGGTGAGGGATCAAATCCACCATGCCCTGCATGCAGCCTGGGGGGCATGGACAGGTGAGGGATCAGCTCGGGCAGGTAGGGCACCATGCCCTGCATGCAGCCTGTGGGGTGGGACAGGTGAGGGATCAGGTGGGGCACCATGCCCTGCATGCAGCCTGGGGGGAATGGACAGGTGAGGGATCAGCTCGGGCAGGTGGGGAACTGTACCCTGACAGGGGTCAGGTGTGGGATCAAATCCACCATGCCCTGCATGCAGCCTGGGGGGTGGGACAGGTGAGGGATCAGGTAGGGCACCATGCCCTGCATGCAGCCTGGGGGGTGGGACAGGTGAGGGATCAGCTCGGGCAGGTGGGGCACCATGCCCTGCATGCAGCCTGGGGGACAGGGACAGGTGAGGGATCAGGTGGGGCACCATGCCCTGCATGCAGCCTGGGGGGTGGGACAGGTGAGGGATCAGGTGGGGCACCATGCCCTGCATGCAGCCTGGGGGGTGGGACAGGTGTGGGATCAGGTAGGGCACCATGCCCTGCATGCAGCCTGGGGGATGGGACAGGTGAGGGATCAGGTGGGGCACCATGCCCTGCATGCAGCCTGGGGGGAATGGACAGGTGAGGGATCAGCTCGGGCAGGTGGGGAACTGTACCCTGACAGGGGTCAGGTGTGGGATCAAATCCACCATGCCCTGCATGCAGCCTGGGGGTGGGACAGGTGAGGGATCAGGTGGGGCACCATGCCCTGCATGCAGCCTGGGGGGTGGGACAGGTGTGGGATCAGCTCGGGCAGGTGGGGCACCATGCCCTGCATGCAGCCTGCGGGGTGGGACAGGTGTGGGATCAGGTAGGGCACTGTGCCCTGCATGCAGCCTGGGGGGCATGGACAGGTGAGGGATCAGGTGGGGCACCATGCCCTGCATGCAGCCTGCGGGGCATGGACAGGTGAGAGATCAGGTAGGGCACCGTGCCTGGGATCAGCTGGGGCAGGTAAGGCACCATGCCCTGTAAGTGGGGCACCGTGCCCTACATGGGTCAGGTGTGGGATCAGCTCGGGCAGGTAGGGCACCGTGCCCTGCATGCAGCCTGCGGGGTGCCCCCAGGGTGTTTTGGGGTGCCCCAGGTTGTTTTTGGGGTGCCCCCAGGTTGTTTTGGGGTGCCCCAGGTTGTTTTTGGGGTGCCCCCAGGTTGTTTTGGGGTGCCCCAGGGTGTTTTTGGGGTGCCCCCAGGTTGTTTTGGGGTGCCCCAGGGTGTTTTTGGGGCACCCCCAGGGTGGTTTTGGGGTGCCCCCAGGGTGGTTTTGGGGTGCCCCAGGTATTTTGGGGTGCCCACCTTTGGCGATGGCCCCCAGCACCAGGATGCCCTGGATCAGGAGAGGCTGGGGGCTGTGTTTGGGGTCTCCCACTGCTGCGATCCCCCCCACAGGGTGTTTTTGGGGTGCCCCAGGTGTTTTGGGGTGCCCCAGGTGTTTTGGGGTGCCCACCTTCGGCGATGGCCCCCAGCACCAGGATGCCCTAGACTGGGGTGGGTTTGGGGCTGTGTTTGGGGTGCCCCCAGGTGTTTTGGGGTGCCCCCAGGGTGTTTTTGGGGTGCCCCCAGGGTGTTTTGGGGTGCCCAGGGTGTTTTGGGGTGCCCCCAGGGTGGTTTTGGGGTGCCCCCAGGGTGTTTTGGGGTGCCCCCAGGGTGTTTTTGGGGTGCCCCAGGTGTTTTTGGGGTGCCACCAGGTGTTTTGGGGTGCCCACCTTCGGCGATGGCCCCCAGCACCAGGATGCCCTAGTCTGGGGTGGGTTTGGGGCTGTGTTTGGGGTGCCCCCAAGGTGTTTTTGGTGTGCCCCAGGGTGTTTTGGGGTGCCCCAGGTGTTTTGGGGTGCCCCCAGGTGTTTTTGGGGTGCCCCCGGGTGTTTTGGGGTGCCCACCTTCGGCGATGGCTCCCAGCACCAGGATGCCCGACTCCTTGACCACCCACTCGAGGTGGAAGAGCAGCTCCTTGAGCAGGGGCAGCAGGTGGGGCAGCAGCTCCTCCCGGAACACGTTGGCCAGCACGTCCAGCGCCGCCGCCGAGCACTTCCCTGGGCACCGAGGGGTTAACGGGGGCACCCCAAACCCACGGGGGTACCCCAAACTCCTCGGGGGCACCCCAAAACCCACAGGGGCACCCCAAACTCCTCGGGGGCACCCCCAAACCCCTCCTGTCCCCCCGTCCCTACTGAGGTTCCAGTCAGACAGCGTGTCGTTGTCGTTCTCATTGTCCCCAAACCCACAGGGACCCCAAAACCCCCAGATCCACCCCAAAACCCCCCAGATTCACCCCAAAACCCTCAGAGTGACACCTCAAAACCCCCAGATTCACCCCAAAACCCTCAGATCCACCCCAAAACCCCCCATCCCCTGGTCCCTACTGAGGTTCCAGTCGGACAGCATGTCGTTGTCGTTCTCATTGTCCCCAAACCCACAGGGACCCCAAAACCCCCCGGATCCACCCCAAAATCCCCCGGATTCACCCCAAACCCCCTCCTGTCCCCGTCCCTACTGAGGTTCCAGTCGGACAGCGTGTCGTCGTCGTCCTCGTCGTCCCCAAACCCTCAGGAACCCCAAAGCCACAGTGACCCCAAAACCCCCCAGATCCACCCCAAAACCCCCCGGATTCACCCCAAAACCCCCCGGATTCACCCCAAAACCCCCCAGATCCACCCCAAACCCCTCCTGTCCCCGTCCCTACTGAGGTTCCAGTCGGACAGCGTGTCATCGTCGTCCTCGTCGTCCCCAAACCCTCAGGAACCCCAAAGCCACAGTGACCCCAAAACCCCCCAGATTCACCCCAAAACCCCCCAGATCCACCCCAAACCCCTCCTGTCCCCGTCCCTACTGAGGTTCCAGTCGGACAGCGTGTCGTCGTCGTCCTCGTCGTCCCCGTCGCCGTCGCCGTCCCCGCGCTGCTCCTCGTGCGCCAGCGTCACCGTGCGCGACTTGTGGAAGCGCGGCTTGATGTCCTGCTCGCTGTCGGGCACCGCCTCGTCCTCCTCCACGTCGCCCTGCGGGGGGCGCGACAGGGCACCGTCATATCGCGACATGGTACCGTCATATCGCGACATGGCACCGTCATATCGTGACGTGGCACTGTCATATCGCGACATGGCACCGTCATATCGTGACGTGGCACTGTCATATCGCGACATGGCACCGTCATATCGCGACGTGGCACTGTCATATCGCGATGTGGCACCACTGTATCGCGACGTGGCATTGTCATATCGCGACGTGGCACCGCTGTATCGCGACAGGGCACCGTCATATCGCGACATGGCACCGTCATATCGCGACATGGCACCGTCATATCGCGATGTGGCACCACTGTATCGCGACGTGGCACCGTCATATCGCGACGTGGCACCGTCATATCGCGACATGGCACTGTCATATCGCGACATGGCATTGTCGTATCGCGACATGGCACCGTCATATCGCGACGTGGCACCGTCATATCGCGACATGGCATTGTCACATCGCAACGTGGCATTGTCATATCGCGACATGGCACCGCTGCATCGCGACGTGGCATTGTCATATCGCGACATGGCACCGCCGTATCGTGACGTGGCACCGCTGTATCGCAACGTGGCACCGCTGTATTGCAACATGGCATTGTCATATCGCGACATGGCACCGCTGTATCGCGACATGGCACCGTCATATCGCGACGTGGCACTGTCATATCGCGACATGGCACCGTCACATCGTGACATGGCACCGCTGTATCGCGACATGGCACCACCGTATCGTGACATGGCACCGCTGTATCGCGACATGGCACCGTCATATCGCGACATGGCACTGTCATATCGCGACGTGGCACCGCTGTATCGCGACGTGGCATTGTCATATCACGACATGGCACCGTCACATCGCGACGTGGCACTGTCATATCGTGACATGGCACCATCATATCGCGACATGGCACCGTTGTATCACGACATGCCACCGCAGTATCGCGACGTGGCACCGTCATATCGCGACATGGCACCATCATAACACTACATGGCACCGCTGTATTGTGACACGGCACCGTCGTATCACGACATGCCACCGCAGTATTGCGACGTAGCGTTGTCATATCGCGACATGGCACCATCGCATCACGACACGGCACAGCTGTATTCCGACATGGCACCATCGTATCGCGACGTGGCACTGTCATATCGCGACGTGGCACCGCTGTATCGCGACACGGCACCGGTGAATCGCGACGTGACGTTGTATCGCAGTGTGACGTCACTGTATCGCGACATCGCCCTATCGCGGTGCGATGTCATCGTATCGCGGCACAACGCCGCTGTGTCGCGACGCGACGCCGTCTATCGCGACATAAAGCCGTCGTATCGCGGTGCGACATCATCGCGGCGTTATCACTGCATCGTGACGTCACCGTGCCACAGCGTGACGTCATCGTATCGCAACGTGATGTCACCGTATCGCAACGTGACGTCATCGTATCGCAACGTGACGTCATCGTATCGCAACGTGATGTCATCATATCGCAATGGGACGTCATCATATCGCAACGTGACATCATCGTATCACAATGTGATGTCATCGTATCGCAACGTGACGTCAATGTATCGCAACGTGACATCATCGTATCGCAACGTGACATCATCGTATCGCGGTGTGACATCATTATATCACGGTGTGACGTCATCGTATCGCGGTGTGATGTCATCGTATTGCGGCGTGACGTCACCGTATCGTGACATGACGTCATCGCGACAGCCCCCTCCCCTCCCCCCGTGGTGGATCAGACAGTACGAACACAAGTGACCATCAGGGGGGTCAGCTACAGCCTGTCATCACCTCCAGTCACACCAGTACGGCCCCAGTACAGCCCCAGTCACACCAGTACGGCCCCAGTACAGCCCCGGTCACACCAGTACGGCCCCAGTACAGCCCCAGTACAGCCCCCCCAGTGCTCCCAGTACAGCCCCAGTCACACCAGTACGGCCCCAGTACAGCCCCAGTACAGCCCCAGTCACACCAGTACGGCTCCCCCAGGGCTCCCAGTACAGCCCCAGTCACACCAGTACGGCCCCAGTACAGCCCCAGTCACACCAGTACGGCCCCAGTCACACCAGTACGGCCCCAGTACAGCCCCGGTCACACCAGTACAGCCCCCCCAGTGCTCCCAGTACAGCCCCAGTCACACCAGTATCCCCAGTGCCCCACCCAGCGCTCCCAGTCACACCAGTACAGCCCCCCCAGTATCCCCAGTACAGCCCCGCCAGTGCTCCCAGTGTCCCCCCAGCATTCCCAGTGCCCCTGTGCCTTCCCAGTGCCCCCCAGTATCCCCCTGGCGCCCCCCCAGTGCTCCCAGTATCCCCAGTACAGCCCCCCCAGTACCCTCAGTATCCCCAGTGCTCCCAGTATCCCCAGTGTCCCCAGTACCCCCAGTATCCCCAGTGTCCCCAGTGCTTCCAGTATCCCCAGTACCCCCAGTATCCCCAGTACAGCCCCCCCAGTATCCCTAGTACCCCCAGTACAGCCCCCCCAGTGTCCCCAGTGTCCCCAGCATCCCCAGTACAGCCCCCCCAGTATCCCCCCCAGTATCCCCAGTATCCCCCCCAGTATCCCCCCCAGTGCTCCCAGTGCTCCCAGTGCCCCCAGTGTCGGGTGCCCACCTTGAGCAGGATGATGTCGATCTCCGAGTATCTCATCCCGTGCACCAGGATCGGGATCAGCCTGCGGGGGGGAAAGGTCACCGCGGGGTCACCCTGGGGTCACCCTGGGGTCACCGTGGGGTCACCGCGGGGTCACCCTGGGGTCACCGTGGGGTCACCCTGGGGTCACCGTGGGGTCACCTCGGGGGATTTGGGGTCACTTTGGGGTGAATTTGGGGTAAATTTGGAGTGGATTTGGGGGATTTGGGGCGGATTTGGGGTCAGTTTGGGGTCACTTCGGGGGAGTTGGGGTCACTTTGGGGGATTTGGGGCAGATTTGGGGTTAATTTGGGGGATTTAGGGTCACTTTGGGGGACTTGGGGTCAATTTGGGGGATTTGGGGTGAATTTGGGGGACTTGGGGCAGATTTGGGGTGAATTTGGGGGATTTGGGGTCACTTTGGGGGATTTGGGGTCACTTTGGGGGATTTGGGGTCACTTTGGGGTCAGTTTGGGGTCAATTTGGGGGATTTGGGGTCACTTTGGGGGATTTGGGGTCAGTTTGGGGTGAATTTGGGGGATTTGGGGTGGATTTGGGGTCACTTTGGGGGAGTTTGGGTCAGTTTGGGGGATTTGGGGTCACTCACTGCACCAGGTGTGCTGTGAGATTTGGGACAGGTTTTGGGGTGGATTTTGGGGTGGATTTTCGGGTGGATTTTGGGGTGAATTCGGGGTGTTTGGGGTCACTCACTGCACCAGGTGTGCCGTGGGTTTTGGAGCAGGTTTTGGGATGGATTTTGGGGTGGATTTTGGGGTGAATTCGGGGTGTTTGGGGTCACTCACTGCACCAGGTGTGCTGTGGGTTTTGGGGCAGGTTTTGGGGTGGATTTTGGGGTGAATTCGGGGTGTTTGGGGTCACTCACTGCACCAGGTGTGCCGCGGGTTTTGGGGCAGGTTTTGGGGTGGATTTTGGGGTGAATTCGGGGTGTTTGGGGTCACTCACTGCACCAGGTGTGCCGTGGGTTTTGGGGCAGGTTTTGGGGTGGATTTTGGGGTGAATTTGGGGTGTTTGGGGTCACTCACTGCACCAGGTGTGCCGTCAGCACCTCCTTGCAGATGGGCTGCTCGGCCAGCGTCAGCCAGAACTCGCAGGCCTCCAGCGCCACGTTCTCGTCACTGTCCTGCGTCCTCTGCAGCATGTACTGGGGGGGACAGGTGAGCTCACCTGGCACAGGTAACCCTCACCTGGGCACAGGTAACCCCTGAACAGCACCCCAAACCACTCACCTGGCACAGGTAACCCTCACCTGGCACAGGTAACACCTGAACGGCACCCCAAACCACTCACCTGGCACAGATAACCCTCACCTGGCACAGGTAACCCCTGAACGGCACCCCAAACCACTCACCTGGCACAGGTAACCCCTGAACAGCACCCCAAACCACTCACCTGGCACAGGTAACCCTCACCTGGCACAGGTTACCCTCACCTGGCACAGGTAACCCTCACCTGGCACAGGTAACCCTCACCTGGGCACAGGTAACCCCTGAACAGCACCCCAAACCACTCACCTGGCACAGGTAACCCCTGAACTGTGCCCCAAACTGCTCACCTGGGCTCAGGTAACCCCCAAACCGCTCACCTGGGCACAGGTAACCCCCAAACCACTCACCTGGGCTCAGGTAACCCCCAAACCACTCACCTGGGCTCAGGTAACCCCCAAACCACTCACCTGGGCTCAGGTAACCCCTGAACTGTGCCCCAAACTGCTCACCTGGGCACAGGTAATCCCCAAACCGCTCACCTGAGCACAGGTAACCCCACAAACAATGCCCTAAATCGCTCACCTGGGCTCAGGTAACCCCCAAACTGCTCACCTGGGCACAGGTAACCCCCAAACCGCTCACCTGGGCACAGGTAACCTCACAAACAATGCCCTAAACTACTCACCTGAGCACAGGTGACCCGCAGCCCCACCCCCAGGGCCCACCTGGCGCAGGCGGGGCGCTCACCTGGATGATGCTGTACATGTGGGGGATCAGGCGGTCGATGCGCACCTCCAGCAGCATCACCAGCGCCCGGCACACGTTCTTGCGCACCTCGGGGTCCTCGTCCACCGCCAGCGCAAACAGGTGCTGGGGGCACAGGTGAGACCCTCAGAGCCACCCCCAGAGCCACCCCCAGAGCCCTCAGGTGATGGGGGGCACAGGTGAGACCCTCAGAGCCACCCCCAGAGCCCTCAGGTGCTGGGGGCACAGGTGAGACCCTCAGAGCCACCCCCAGAGCCACCCCCAGAGCCCTCAGGTGCTGGGGGCACAGGTGAGACCCTCAGAGCCACCCCCAGAGCCCTCAGGTGCTGGGGGCACAGGTGAGACCCTCAGAGCCACCCCCAGAGCCCTCAGGTGCTGGGGGCACAGGTGAGACCCTCAGAGCCACCCCCAGAGCCCTCAGGTGCTGGGGGCACAGGTGAGACCCTCAGAGCCACCCCCCAGAGCTCTCAGGTGCTGGGGGCACAGGTGAGACCCTCAGAGCCACCCCCAGAGCCCTCAGGTGCTGGGGGCACAGGTGAGACCCTCAGAGCCACCCCCAGAGCAAACAGGTGCTGGGGGCACAGGTGAGACCCTCAGAGCCACCCCCAGAGCAAACAGGTGCTGGGGGCACAGGTGAGACCCTCAGAGCCACCCCCAGAGCCCTCAGGTGATGGGGGCACAGGTGAGACCCTCAGAGCCACCCCCAGAGCCACCCCCAGAGCCCTCAGGTGCTGGGGGCACAGGTGAGACCCTCAGAGCCACCCCCAGAGCCCTCAGGTGCTGGGGGCACAGGTGAGACCCTCAGAGCCATCCCCAGAGCCCTCAGGTGCTGGGGGCACAGGTGAGACCCTCAGAGCCACCCCCAGAGCCCTCAGGTGCTGGGGGCACAGGTGAGACCCTCAGAGCCACCCCCAGAGCTCTCAGGTGCTGGGGGGCACAGGTGAGACCCTCAGAGCCACCCCCAGAGCTCTCAGGTGATGGGGGCACAGGTGAGACCCTCAGAGCCACCCCCAGAGCCCTCAGGTGCCAGGCCCAGGCCCAGGTAAGCCCCCAGGTGCTGGGGACAGGCCCAGGTGAGCCCCCAGGTACCAGGGACAGGCTCAGGTGACCCCCCCAGGTGCCGGGCCCAGCCCCAGGTGAGCCCCCAGGTGCCGGGCCCAGGCCCAGGTGAGCCCCCAGGTGCAGGGCCCAGGCCCAGGTGCCCCCCCCAGGTGCAGGGCCCAGGCCCAGGTGAGCCCCCAGGTACCAGGGACAGGCCCAGGTGAGCCCCCAGGTACCAGGGACAGGCCCAGGTGAGCCCCCAGGTACCAGGGACAGGCCCAGGTGAGCCCCCAGGTGCAGGGCCCAGGCCCAGGTGAGCCCCCAGGTACCAGGGACAGGCCCAGGTGACCCCCCCAGGTGCCAGGCCCAGGCCCAGGTGAGCCCCCAGGTACCAGGGACAGTCCCAGGTGAGCCCCCAGGTACCAGGGACAAGTCCAGGTGAGCCCCCAGGTGCAGGGCCCAGACCCAGGTGAGCCCCCAGGTGCTGGGGACAGGCCCAGGTGAGCCCCCAGGTGCTGGGGACAGACCCAGTGAGCCCCCAGGTGCTGGGGACAGGCCCCCCCCAGGTACCAGGGACAGGCCCAGGTGAGCCCCCAGGTACCAGGGACAGGCCCAGGTGAGCCCCCAGGTACCAGGGACAGGCCCAGGTGACCCCCCCAGGTGCTGGGGACAGGCCCAGGTGCCCCCCCAGGTGCAGGGCCCAGCCCCAGGTGCCCCCCCAGCCCCAGGTGTGCCCCCACCTCGATGAAGGTGTCGATGTTCTCCATCAGCGCCTGCGCCCGGTCCATGATGAACTGGTTCACACAGGCGATGGCGTGGGACCTGGGGGGCGGGGCAGGGGTCACCTGGGCACCCCAGAGCCACCTGAACACACCTGAACCCCACCTGGGCACCCCAGAGCCACCTGAACACACCTGAACCCCACCTGAACCCCCCCCAAACCCTACCTGGGCACCCCAGAACCCACCTGGACAGCCCTAGAGCTACCTGAACCCCCCCCAAATCCCACCTGGACACCCCCAGAGCCACCTGAGAACTACCTGAACCCCACCTGAACCCCCCAAACCCCACCTGGGCAGCCCCAGAGCTACCTGAACACACCTGAACCACACCTGAACCCCCCCCAAACCCCACCTGGGCCCCCCAGAACCCACCTGGGCAGCCCCAGAGCCACCTGAACACACCTGAACCCCACCTGAACCCCCCCCAAACCCCACCTGGGCTCCCCAGAACCCACCTGGGCAGCCCCAGAGCTACCTGAACACACCTGAACCCCTTAAACCCCACCTAAGGTCAGAACATTTTACCAAACCAGAATTTTTTGGGACCACCAGAGAAGCACCTGCCCCAGGTAAATGAGCACAGGTGTGCCCCCACCTGTCCCCACCTGATTTTGGGGCTGCAGTGCTTGAAGAACTGCAGGAACTTGGGGATTTGGGGATCAGAACCCCCAAAACCCCACCCCCTCCCAGGTAAACGAGCACAGGTGTGCCCACCTGTCCCCCACCTGTCCCCACCTGATTTTGGGGCTGCAGTGCTTGAAGAACTGCAGGAATTTGGGGATCAGAATTTGGGAATTTGGGGATCAGAACCCCCAAAATCCCACCCCCTCCCAGCTAAAGGAGCACAGGTGTGCCCACCTGTCCCACACCTGTCCCCCACCTGTCCCACACCTGATTTTGGGGCTGCAGTGCTTGAGGGACTGCAGGAATTTGGGGATCAGGATTTGGGAACTTGGGGATCAGGATTTGGGAATTTGGGGATCAGAACCCCCAAAACCCCACCCCCTCCCAGGTAAAGGAGCACAGGTGTGCCCACCTGTCCCCCACCTGTCCCCACCTGATTTTGGGGCTGCAGTGCTTGAAGAACTGCAGGAACTTGGGGATCATGACGTTGAGGGGCCGGTTCAGGGCGTCGCTGTCCAGCAGCTCCGAGGAGTCCTCGCAGATTTTCTGCAGCGCCCCGAAAGCCCCCTGGGAGCACAGGTGGGGGGGTCAGCGGCGGCCACGCCCCCCCCAGGTGAGCCCAGGTGCCCGCCCAGGTGCACCTCGCAGGTGTTGTAGTCCTCGGAGTTGAGCAGGTTGCACAGCTGGGGCAGCAGCTCCGGCCACATCTGCAGCTCGCCCTTGGAGGCGATGGTGGTGATCAGGATACCTGGGGACAGGTGTGCACAGGTGAGCTGGGAACGGGGGTTGGAGGGGGTTTTGGGGGGTTGAGGGGGTTTTGGGGGGTCCAGAGGGAATTTGGGGGGAGTTTTGGGGTCACATCTGCAGCTCGCCCTTGGAGGCGATGGTGGTGATCAGGATACCTGGGGACAGGTGTGCACAGGTGAGCTGGGAACGGGGGTTGGAGGGGGTTTGGGGGGGACAGGTGTGCACAGGTGAGCTGGGAATGGGGGTTGGAGGGGGTTTGGGGGGGGTTGAGGGGGTTTTGGGGGGTCAGACAAGTGACGAGAGTTCCCAGAGCAGTTTTTGGGTCAGGGTTTTGGGTGACACAGGTGCCCAGATGTGTCCCACAGGTGCCCAGGTGTTGTCCCCAGGTGTGTCCCCCAGGTACCCAGCTGTGCCCCCAGGTGCCCGGCGTGACCCCAGGAGTGCCCCCCAGGTGCCCAGGTGTGCCCCCAGGTGCCCAGGCGTGTCCCACAGGTGTCCAGGAGTATGCCCCAGGTGCCCAGGTGTGCCCCCAGGTGTGTCCCCAGGAGTGCCCCCCAGGTGCCCAGGTGTGTCCCCAGGAGTGCCCCCCAGGTGCCCAGGTGTGTCCCCAGGAGTGCCCCCCAGGTGCCCAGGTGTTACCCAGGCAGTTTTGGCTCAGGATTTTGGCTCCCCCGGGTGCCCAGGAGTGTCCCTAGGTGTGTCCCCAGGTGTGTCCCAGGTGTGCCCCCAGGTGTGTCCCCAGGTGTGTCCCCAGGTGTGTCCCCAGGTGTTACCCAGGGCAGTTTTGGCTCAGGATTTTGGCTCCCCCAGGTGCCCAGGTGTGTCCCTAGGTGTGTCCCTAGGTGTGTCCCCAGGTGCCCAGGTGTGGCCCCAGGTGTGTCCCAAGGTGCCCAGGTGTGTCCCCAGGTGCCCAGGTGTTACCCAGGGCAGTTTTGGCTCAGGATTTTGGCTCCCCCAGGTGCCCAGGTGTGTCCCTAGGTGTGTCCCCAGGTGCCCAGGTGTGTCCCCAGGTGTGTCCCCAGGTGTTACCCAGGCAGTTTTGGCTCAGGATTTTGGCTCCCCCAGGTGCCCAGGTGTGTCCCTAGGTGTGTCCCCAGGTGTGTCCCAGGTGCGTGCCCAGGTGTGTCCCCAGGTGCCCAGGTGTGTCCCCAGGCAGTTTTGGCTCCCCCAGGTGCCCAGGTGCGTGCCCAGGTGTGCCCCCAGGTGTGTCCCCAGGTGCCCAGGTGTTACCCAGGCAGTTTTGGCTCAGGATTTTGGCTCCCCCGGGTGCCCAGGTGTGTCCCCAGGTGTATCCCAGGTGCGTCCCCTCACCGATGGTGGCCCGGATCAGCGAGGAGGCGTCGCCCAGGTGGTTCAGGCACTCCTGCTTGATGAACTCGGCCACAGGTGGGGGGAAGCTCTGGAAATGCGCCTTGACGTTGTTCTTGAGGATCAGCCCGCTCAGGGAGCGCGTGGGCTCGTCTGGGGGGGCACAGGGGTCACCTGAGCCCCCCCGGGGTCACCTGTGCACCCCTGGGGGTCACCTGTGCCCCCAGACCCACCCAGGACCCCCCGGGATCAGCCCGCTCAGGGAGCGCGTGGGCTCGTCTGGGGGGGCAGAGGGGTCACCTGAGCCCCCCCCGGGTCACCTGTGCACCCTCAGGGGTCACCTGTGCCCCCAGACCCACCCAGGAGCCCCCGGGATCAGCCCGCTCAGGGAGCACGTGGGCTCGTCTGGGGGGGAAAAGGGGTCTGTGAACCCCCCCTGAGGTCACCTGTGCACCTCCAGAGGTCACCTGTGCCCCTGAGGTGTCACCTGTGCACCCCCGGGGGTCACCTGTGCCCCCAGACCCACCCAGGACCCCCAAGAACCCCCCGGGATCGGCCCGCTCAGGGAGCGCGTGGGCTCGTCTGGGGGGCAGAGGGGTCACCTGAGCCCCCCCGGGGTCACCTGTGCACCCCCAGGTGTCACCTGTGCCCCTCAGGGGTCACCTGTGCCCCTCAGGGGTCACCTGTGCACCCCCAGGGGTCACCTGTGCCCCCAGACCCACCCAGGACCCCCCGGGATCAGCCCGCTCAGGGAGCGCGTGGGCTCGTCTGGGGGGGCAGAGGGGTCACCTGAGCACCCCCGGGGTCACCTGTGCACCCTCAGGGGTCACCTGAGCACCCCCGGGGTCACCTGTGCACCCTCAGGGGTCACCTGTGCACCCCCGGGGGTCACCTGTGCCCCCAGACCCACCCAGGATCCCCAAGAACCCCCCGGGATCAGCCCGCTCAGGGAGCACGTGGGCTCATCTGGGGGGGCAGAGGGGTCACCTGAGCCCCCCCCGGGTCACCTGTGCACCCCCAGGTGTCACCTGTGCCCCTCAGGGGTCACCTGTGCCCCTCAGGGGTCACCTGTGCACCCCCGGGGGTCACCTGTGCCCCCAGACCCACCCAGGAGCCCCCGGGATCAGCCGGCTCAGGGAGCGCGTGGGCTCGTCTGGGGGGGCAAAGAGGGTCTTGGGGGGTGGGCAAGGGGCTGTGAGCCCCCCCAGGTGTCACCTGTGCCCCCCCAGGTGTCACTGACACCCCCAGGACCCCCCCAGGACCCCCCACCTTCGGACTTGAGGCGTGTCAGCACGAAGATCAGGTAATTGTTGAAGTCGGGGAATTGGTTCAGCTGCTTCAGCTTCTGCAGGGGGGGTCAAGGAGGGACAGGGACACGGGGGGGACAGGGACCCCCAGAGACCCCCGGGGACACCCGGGGACACCCGGGGACACCCAGGGACACCCAGGGACACCCGGGGACACCCAGAGACCCCTGGGGACACCCAGGGACACCCAGAGACCCCCGGGGACACCCAGGGAGCCCCAGGAACGCCCAGGGACCCCCAGAGACCCCCAGGGACACCCAGGGACCCCCGGGGACACCCAGAGACACCCAGGGACACCCAGGGACCCCCGGGGAGCCCCAGAGACACCCAGAGACACCCAGGGACACCCAGGGACACCCAGAGACCCCCAGGGACACCCAAAGACCCCCGGGGACCCCCAGAGACCCCCAGGGACACCCAGGGACCCCCGGGGACACCCAGGGACACCCAAAGACCCCCAGAGACCCCCGGGGACACCCAGAGACCCCCCAGAGACACCCAGGGACACCCAGGGACACCCAAAGACCCCCAGAGACCCCCGGGGACACCCAGAGACCCCCAGGGACACCCAGAGACCCCCAGGGACACCCAGGGACCCCCGGGGACCCCCAGAGACCCCCGGGGACCCCCGGGGAGCCCCAGAGACACCCAGGGAGCCCCAGGGACACCCAGGGACACCCAGGGACACCCAGAGACCCCCAGGGACACCCAGAGACCCCCAGAAACGCCCAGAGACCCCCAGGGACGCCTGAAGACCCCCAGGGACCCCCGGGGACCCCCAGGGACACCCAGAGACCCCCAGGGACACCCGGGGACACCCGGGGACACCCAGGGACCCCCAGAGACCCCCAGAGACACCTAGAGACACCCAGAGACCCCCAGAGACCCCCCAGGGATGCCCAGAGACCCCCGGGGACACCCAGAGACCCCCAGAGACCCCCAGGGACGCCCAGGGACACCCAGAGACCCCCAGAGACACCCAGGGACGCCCAGGGACACCCAGAGACCCCCGGGGACACCCAGAGACCCCCGGGGACACCCAGGGACCCCCAGGGACGGCCACCCCACATCGCCCACCCCGAGTTTTTCCCTACAAGATAAAGACCCCCATACCCCGAGAGTCTGAATCCCCCATCCTGGGGGTCCCAGCCCCACCCCAGGTGGTCCCAGCCCCATCCTGGGGGTCCCATCCCCATCCCGAGAGTCCCAGCCCCATCCCGAGGGTCCCAGCCTCATCTTGGGTGGTCCCAACCCCATCCTGGGTGGTCCCAACCCCATCCCGAGGGTCCCAGCCCCATCCAGGTGGTCCCAGCCCACTGCAGGTGATCCCATCCACCTCCTGAGGGTCCCAGCCCCATCCTGGGGGTCCCATCCCCATCCCGAGGGTCCCAGCCCACTGCAGGTGATCCCATCCACCTCCTGAGGGTCCCAGCCCCATTCCCGGTGCCCCCAGCCCCCCGGGGGTCCCATCCCAGTGCCCCCACCCCACTCCCGGTGCCCCCACCCCACTCCCGGTGCCCCCACCCCACTCCCGGTGCCGGATACGTCCTGCACCACCCTCTGCGTGGCCGTGTTGGGTGACTGCGAGTCCTTGAGCAGCTGCAGCACCTGCTGCAGGCCCTGCTCGTCCGGCTGCCAGTCCATGGCCCGGGGGGGCCCGGGGGGGCCCGGGGGAGGGTCCCAGGGGGGCCCGGGAGGGGCCCAGGGGGCTCCGGTCCTGGGTGGCTGCGGAGAGAGAGAGAGGGGAGTGGGGCTGGGGGAGATGGGGGGCTCAGGGGGGGTCCCAGGGGGGCCCGGGAGGGGCCCAGGGGGCTCCGGTCCTGGGTGGCTGCGGAGAGAGAGAGAGAGGAGTGGGGCTGGGGGAGGCTGGGGGGCTCAGGGGGGGTCCCAGGGGGGCCCGGGAGGGGCCCAGGGGGCTCCAGTCCTGGGTGGCTGCGGAGAGAGAGAGAGGGGAGTGGGGCTGGGGGAGGTTGGGGGTCCTAGGGGGGCACCCGGGGGTCCCAGTGGGGGTCTCAAGGGGTCTGCAAGGTCTCCGGTCTTGGGTGGCTGCAGAGAGAGAGAAGGGGGAGTGGGGCTGGGGGAGGTTGGAGGTCCTGGGGGGCTCAGGGGGAGCCCGGGGGAGGGGCCCGGGGGGGTCCTAGGGGGGTGCCTGGGGGTCTCAGGGTGGGTCTCAAGGGGTCTGCAGGGGCTCCAGTCCCGAGTGGCTGCAGAGAGAGAGAAGGGGGAGTGGGGCTGGGGGAGGTTGGGGGTCCTAGGGGGGCACCCGGGGGTCCCAGTGGGGGTCTTAAGGGGTCTGCAGGGGCTCTGGTCCTGGGTGACTGTGGAGAGAGAGAGAGGGGGGAGTGGGGCTGGGGGAGGTTGAGGGTCCTGGGGGGCCCCGGGGGTCCTGGGGAGGGGCCCGGGGGGGTCCTAGGGGGGCACCCGGGGGTCCCAGTGGGGGTCTCAAGGGGTCTGCAGGGGCTCTGGTTCCGAGTGGCTGCAGAGAGAGAGAAGGGGGAGTGGGGCTGGGGGAGATGGGGGGCTCAGGGGGGGTCCCAGGGGGGCCCGGGAGGGGCCCGGGGGGGTCCTAGGGGGGTGCCCGGGGGTCCCAGGAGGGGTCTCAAGGGGTCTGCAGGGGCTCTGGTCCCGAGTGGCTGCAGAGAGAGAGAGGGGGGAGTAGGGCTGGGGGAGGTTGGGGGTCCTGGGGGGTGCCAGAGTGGGGGGAATTAATAAATAAGAGGAAATGAAAGTGTGTGGGAGGGTCAGGAAATGGGGGGGAAGGAGGGCAGGGGGGGTCCTGGGGGGATAAATTGGGGAGGGGGGATCAATAAATGAGGGGGAAGGGGCACGGAGGGGGTCGATAAATGGGGGAAGGGGCGTTGGGGGGGGTCGTGGGGCAGATAAATGGGGGGGGGAATGAAATAATGAGGAGAAAGAAGCAGTGGGGGGGGGAGTAAGTGGGGGTGAAATTAATAAAAGGGAGAAAAATTAATTAATGGGGGGGAAGGGGCGCAGGGGGGGGGTCCCGGGGTCGATAAATTGGGGGATGGGGGGGGAGGGGGTCCTAAACGTTCGGGCCCCCCCCCCGGAGGAGCGGGGGCGGGGCGGGAGCGGCGCACGTGGGGCCGGGACCGGGAATGGCGGGAGAACCGGGATGGGGGGGGGGGGGGGGGGGGGGGGGAAAGGTCCGGGACCCCCCCCACTCCCCGCGCCCCCTCCCCAGAATAAACCCCCCCCGATCACCCCCCGACCTCCAGCACCCCCATTGCCCCTCCGGTTTGAACTCCTGGCCGCCCCCAGACCCCCCCAAACCCCTCAGAGCCCCCAACCCCCTCAGAGCCCCCCAAACCCTCAGAGCCCCCTCAGCGCCCCCCTCAAACCCCCCCAAACCCTCAGAGCCCCCTCAGCGCCCCCCTCAAACCCCCCCAAACCCTCAGAGCCCCCCTCAGCGCCCCCAAACTCCGATCCGCCCCCCCCCCCCCACCTCCCCAACCACCCCCGTGTCCCGAGCCCCCCCTTCCAACCCCCCGAGACCCCCAAACCCCCCCCGGGGACCCCCTCCCCAATTTCCCCCCCCATTCTCCCCTCAGCGCCCCCCCCCGCCCCCCTCAGGCCCCGCGCGCGCCGCTCCCGCCGCCCCCCGCGCTGCCGGTACCTGCCCGCTGAGTTCCGGGGGAGGGGGGGGTCCCGGTGTGGTTTTTGAAGGTGGGGAGGGGCTTCCCGGTGCTTTTGGGGTGTCCCGGTGTTCGGGGGGGGCGGGGGGGGGTCGGAGCGCGGCCGGGGGGGGGTTTCGCCGCTGCCCCCCGTGACCCCCGCCGGCCACCGTCCGCCCCGCGCGGCCGCGTCACGTGCGCAAGGGGGCGGCGCCTCCGCGGGAAGAGGCGGGGCACCGCCGGCGGGAAGAGGCGGTGCTACAGCGCGCGTGCGCGGAGTCCTCGTGAGGATGAGAACTACAAATCCCAGCGTGCACCGCGCGCAGGCGGAACCATTGCGGGAAAGGGGAGGGACAACAAATCCCGGCGGCGGGGCGGGACCAAAGGGAGAGGGGGGACTGGGAGGAACTGGGAGGGATTGGGGGGAACTGGGAGGAGTGGGGAGGGGTACGGAGGGGACTGGGAGAACAGGGAGAGACTGGGAAGGGGGTCAGGGGCAGCTGGGAGAGAAAGAGGAGGAGTTGAGGGGAACTGGGAGGAACTGGTGGGGAACTGGGATGAACTAGTGAGAACTGGGATGAACTGGGAGGAACTGGTGGGGTTCAAGACGGTCCTAGGGGAACTGAGAGGGGTTCAGGGTGGTCCTGGAGGAACTGGGAGGAACTGGAGGGGTTTAGGGCAGTCCTGGGGGAACTGGGATGAACTGGGGGGGAAACTGGGAGGAGCTGGGAGGGAAATACAGGGAGTTCAGGGGAACTGGGATGAACTGGAGGGGGACGGGGAGGAACTGGGGGGGCACAGGGCAGTCCTGGGGGAGCTGGGATAAACTGGTGGGGGAACTGGGATGAACTGGGGGGCTCAGGGCACAAGTGTCCCCCCCAACTTTATTAACCTAAACCCCCCCAAACCAGTAAAGCCTCCGTACTGGGACAACTGGGAGGCCAAAGAAAGCCTTGGACCCCGGGGGGACAGAGGTGACATGGAGGGGGGGGGCAGCTCGGGGGGTCTCCCACTCCCCAAAACCCCCCAGATCCCCCCCAAAAAATCTCCTCAGCGCCTCCGAAACCTCAGAGCTCTTTAATTCCGCGCCGCCCCCCCAAACCCCCCCAAAATTCCCCCAAAACGCGGCTGGGGGGGGGAGGGGGCGGGGGATGGTGCTGTCAATCAAATCCAGCTGGGGCGGGGCAATAGAAAAGGGGCGGGGCCGCCACAAAAGGGGCGGGGCCTTCACCTTTCCATAGGTATTTACAGGGGGGTTGGGGGGGGCAGGACCCCCCCTCAATGGGGGTTTGGGGATTTTGGGGGGGGGTCCCCACTTTAAAACGCGTTTTGGGGAAGGGCGTGGCCTATTTGTGGCCACGCCCCATCACGCAGGTAAATTTGGGGTGGGGGAGGTCAGAGCCATTTAATTGAGTATTTTTGGGGGGTGGGCGGGGCCAGGACCCCCCCTCACTGTTGTTTTTTTTGGGGGGGGGGTCAGCGCTATTTAATTCAATATTTTTGGGGGGTGGGCGTGGTCAGCAGCCCCACCCCACAGGTCATTTTGGGGAGGGGGTGGGGCCTATTTGAGCAGGTGTTTTTTGGGGGGGGTCCAGGCCGGGTTTGGGGGCCCCCCCACGGGTTTTTGGGGGGGTTTTTTTGGGGGGGGGGGGGGCCGGGGTTATTTGACCAGGGGTCTCGTCTTGTCGTCGTCGCTGCACTGGTGAGCTTTGTACTTCTGCACCTCCGCCAGGTACTTGGCCCAGGCATCACCTTTACTCGTCAGCACCTGCCCCAGAACGGGCCAAAATCACCCCAAAATCACCCCAGAAATGGCCCCAAAATCAGCCAAAAAATCACCCCAAAATCACCCCAGAAATGGCCCCAAAATCACCCCAGAAATGGCCCCAAAATCAGCCCAGAAATGGCCCCAAAATTAGCCCAGAAATGGCCCCAAAATCACCTTAAAACGGCTTCAAATCACCCCAAAATCACCCTCAAAACAGCCCCAAAAAAGCCCCTAAATCATCCAAAAATCGCCCCCAAGATCACCCCGAAATAGCCCCAAAATCACCCCCAAACCAGCCCTAAAATAGCCCCGAATCACCCCAAATATCACCCCAAATATCACCCCCAACTCGCCCCAAAATCCACCCAGAAATCACCCCCAAAACGGCCCCAAGTCACCCCAAAAATCACCCCCGAAACAGCCCCAATAATCACATCTAAAACAGCCCCAAAATCACCCCCAAAATGGTCCCGAACCGCCCCAAAAATTACCCCCAACTCACCCCAAAATCCACCCCAAAATTACCCCAAAAATCACCCCCAAAATCACCCCCAAAATGGTCCCAAATCAGCCCAAAATCATCCCAAAACTCAACCCAAAAATCCCGCCCAACAATCCCCCCTTCTCCAACCCCAGGACCCCCACATTTTTCCCCGGGACCCCCAAATTTTCCCTCCCAGGACCCCCAAATCCCCCCCGGGACCCCCGAATTCCCCCTCCCCACCCCAAATCCCTCCCCACCCCCCAAATCCCCCCCAGGACCCCCAGACCTCCTCCCGGGACCCCCCAATTCCTCCCCCGGGACCCCCGAACCCCCCGGGACCCCGGCCCCACCTCCTCGTCCGTTTTCTGCTTCTTGGCCACCACTCCCGTTTTCAGGGCCAGCTTGTTGCCCCCCCGCCGCCGCCCCACCTGGGGAAGGGACACACCTGCCCCGTTACCGGCAGCGGGGGGAGGCTCCCGCCGTGACGCCCGGGGGGCTCCGACCCGCCCCGAACCCCCCCGGTACCGGTACCGGGGCTCGGGAGAGGAAGAACCGGAGGGAGCGCGGAGCCACCGGCACGGGTGAGGCCGCCACCGAGCAGCTCCGGGCACGGCCGAGGAGCACCGGGAGCGACACCGGAGCCCCGGGAGCGGTACCGGGAGCGGCACCGGGGCCGTGCCCCCCTCACGCGTTCGGGCCGGGCCGGCGGGAGCGGAGCCGGGAGGGGCCCGCGGGCCGCCGCGTCCTTACGAAGCTGAGCGCGCCGCCGCTCCTCTTCGCGCCGTCGGCCCCGCCGCGCTGCGTGCCGGTACCGCCGCCGCCGCCACCGGACGCCTCCGCGGCCGCGGCCGCCGCCTCGCGCTCCCGCTGCTGCTCCTCCGCCTCCATCTTGCGCTTGAAGAGCTCCAGGAAGCTGCCGTCGTTGGCGAACACGTTGACGCCGCCGCCCGGGCCCGGCGGGGGCGGCGAAGGCGCCTCCGGAGCCTCCCGGTCCTCACCGCGCGCCGCCATCTTGTCCGCCGCCACCGCCGCCGGCGCCGCCCGATGACATCAGCGCGACCTCCGCGGCGGCGGCGGCGCCGCTTGGTGACGTCACCAGCTCCCCGCCGGCGGGGCGGCGTTGCCCGGCAACGCGCGGGGCTCCCGCCGCTTCGCCCCGCCCTCTGCGAGGATTGACAGGCAAGAAGACCAATGGAAAGCGAAAAAAGGGAGGGCGCGGCGGCGCGGCGGCCAATCAGCGCGCGGCGGGCGGCGGCGCGGGGAAGATGGCGGCGGCGGCGGCGGGCGGCTGGGCGGCCGAGGCCCCCGAGGAGTTCGAGGACGCGCCCGACGTGGAGCCGCTGGAGCCGACGCTGGCGAACATCATCGAGCAGCGCAGCCTCAAGTGGATCTTCGTGGGCGGCAAGGGCGGCGTGGGCAAGACCACGTGCAGGTGCGGCACCGGCAGCGGCACCGGCAGCGGCACCGGCAGCGGGACGGGACGGGACGGGATGGGCGGGGATCGCGGTGGGATAACGGGGTCGGAATGGGATAACGGGATCGGGACGGGATAACGGGACCGGGGAGCGGCCCGGGAGGGGCTGGGGGCGCACCGGGCTCTGCGGGAACCGGGCCGGACACACCTGAGCCCTCCCCCGGGGGGGTCCCACACACCTGAGGGGGGGTCCCAACCTCACCCGCTGCCCCTTCCTGGGGGCGTCCGACCCTGGGGGGCTCCGTGGGGGCCGATCCCGATCCGGGACCCCCCCAAACCCCTTTGGGACCCCCCCAGGATCCCCTTGGGACCCCCCCAGACCCCCTTGGGACCCCCCCAGAGCCCCCCAAATCCCTTTCCTGAGAGGGATCTGACCCCGTGGGGTCCGACCCCGATGCAGGACCCTCTTGGGACCCCCCTAGACTCCCCCAGACCCCCTTGGGACCCTCCCAAATCCCCCTGGGACCTCCCCAAATCCCCTTCCCTGGGGGGATCTGACCCTGTGGGGGCCAATCCCAGACTGGGACCCCTCCCCAAATGTCCCCCCCCAGCTGCAGCCTGGCCGTGCAGCTGTCCCGGGTCAGGGAGAGCGTGCTCATCATCTCCACCGACCCTGCCCACAACATCTCGGACGCCTTCGACCAGAAATTCTCCAAGGTGCCCACCAAGGTCACCGGCTACGACAACCTCTTCGCCATGGTGGGTCTGGGGGAGGTCCTGGGGGGCCTTGGGGGCGGGGTGGAGGGTCCCAAGGGGTGCCAGGGGTGTCTTGGAGGGGTCCTGGGGGGTCCTGGTGGGGTTTGGAGGGTCTGGAGGGGTCCCAGGGGGATCTTGGAGGGAGCCTGGAAGGTCTGGGGGGGTCCTGGCAGGCTTGGAGGGTCTAGAGGAGGGGTCTGGAGGGGTCCCAGGGGGTCTTGGAGGGGTCCTGGGGGAGCCTGAAGGGTCTGAAGTGATCCCAGGGGGGACTGGGGGGGATCTGGAGGGTCCTAGAGGGTCTCAGAGGGGTCCTGGGGGGGTCCCAGGGGGTCTTGGAGGGGTCCTGGGGGGGCCTGAAGGGTCTGAAGTGATCCCAGGGGGGACTGGAGGGGGATCTGGAGGGTCCTAGAGGGTCTCAGAGGGGTCCTGGGGGGGTCAAAGGGGGTCTTGGAGGGGGCCTGGAAGGATCTTAGGGGGTTCTTGGGGGGGGCTGTAAGGTCCTGGAGGGTCCCAGAGGGGTCTTGGGGGTCCTGGAGGCTCTGGGGGGGTCTCAGATCAGGGTGGGGTTGCCCCCTGGCTGAAGCCCCCTGCCCACCTCCCCTGGGCAGGAGATCGACCCCAGCCTGGGCGTGGTCTGGGGGGTCCCAGGGGGGTCCCAGGGGGTCCTGGAGGGTCTGGGGGGGGTCTCAGATCAGGCTGAAGCCCCCTGCCCACCTCTTCTGGCCAGGAGATCGACCCCAGCCTGGGCATGGTCTGGGGGGTCCCAGGGGGTCCTGGAGGGTCTGGGGGGGGGTCTCAAATCAGGCTGAAGCCCCCTGCCCACCTCCCCCGGTCAGGAGATCGACCCCAGCCTGGGCGTGGTCTGGGGGGTCCAGGGGGGGTCCCAGGGGGGTCCTGGAGGGTCTGGGGGGGTCTCAGATCAGGCTGAAGCCCCCTGCCCACCTCCCCTGGGCAGGAGATCGACCCCAGCCTGGGTGTGGTCTGGGGGGTCCCAGGGGGTCTCAGATCAGGCTGAAGCCCCCTGCCCACCTGCCCCGGGCAGGAGATCGACCCCAGCCTGGGCGTGGCCGAGCTGCCGGACGAGTTCTTCGAGGAGGACAACGTGCTCAGCATGGGCAAGAAGATGATGCAGGAGGCCATGAGCGCCTTCCCCGGCATCGACGAGGCCATGAGCTACGCCGAGGTCATGAGGTGTGCTCACCTGGGCTCACTTGGGCTCACCTGGCCTCACCTGGCCTCACCTGGGCTCGGCTGGGGGGCTCACCTGGGCTCACCTGGGGCTGGGGAGGGGCCATGAGCTACGCCGAGGTCATGAGGTGCGCTCACCTGGGCTCACCTGGGCTCACCTGAGCTCACCTGGGGGGCTGGGGGGGCTCACCTGGGCTTACCTGGCCTCACCTGGGGCTGGGGAGGGGCCATGAGCTACGCCGAGGTCATGAGGTGCGCTCACCTGGGGGGCTGGGGGGCTCACCTGGGCTCACCTGTGCTCACCTGGGCTCACCTGAGCTCACCTGTGCTCACCTGGGCTCACCTGGGCTCACCTGAGCTCACCTGTGCTCACCTGGGGGGCTGGGGGGGGCTCACCTGGGGCTGGGGAGGGGCCATGAGCTACGCCGAGGTCATGAGGTGCGCTCACCTGGGCTCACCTGAGCTCACCTGGGCTCACCTGGGGGGCTGGGGGGGCTCAGCTGGTCTCACCTGGCCTCACCTGGGGCTGGGGAAGGGCCATGAGCTACGCCGAGGTCATGAGGTGCGCTCACCTGGGCTCACCTGAGCTCACCTGAGCTCACCTGGGCTCACCTGGGCTCACCTGGGGGGCTGGGGGGGCTCACCTGAGCTCGCTTGAGATCATCTGGGCTCACCTGGCCTCACCTGGGGAGCTGGGGGGGGCCATGAGCTATGCCAAGGTCATGAGGTGGGGCTGGGGGGGCTCATCTGGGGCTCACCTGGTGGTGTGGGGTGGGATTTGGGGGGGTAAAAAGGGGTTTGAGTGGGCAGGTAACGCTCACCTGGGCGTGAGGAGGGGTTTGAGGGGGCTCAGGAGGGGTTTGAGTGGGCAGGTAACGCTCACCTGGGTGTGGGGAGGGGTTTGGGGGGGTAAAAAGGGGTTTGAGGGGGCAGGTAACACTCACCTGGGTGTGGGGAGGGGGATTTGGGGGGTCCAGACCGATGACTCAGACAGGTGACTCTCACCTGGGCGTGGGGAGGGGTCCCCAGCCCCCCACTGACCCCCCCTGCCCCCCAGGTTGGTGAAGGGGATGAATGGTGAGGGGTAACGCTTACCTGGGGGTGTGGGGAGGGGGATTTGGGGGGTCCAGACCGATGACTCAGACAGGTGACTCTCACCTGGGCGTGGGGAGGGGTCCCCAGCCCCCCGCTGACCCCCCCTGCCCCCCAGGCTGGTGAAGGGGATGAATTTCTCCGTGGTGGTCTTCGACACGGCGCCCACCGGGCACACGCTGCGCCTGCTCAACTTCCCCACCATCGTGGAGAGGGGCCTGGGGCGGCTGATGCAGATCAAGAACCAGATCAGCCCCTTCATCTCCCAGGTGGGGAGGGGTCCCGGGGGGAGATTTGGGGCTGGGGGAGGTCCTGGAGGGCCCCAGGGGGGATTTGGGGGGGGTTTAGGGGGGATTTGGGGCTGGGGCGGCTGATGCAGATCAAGAACCAGATCAGCCCCTTCATCTCCCAGGTGGGGAGGGGTCCCAGAGGGGGTTTGGGGGGGATTTGGGGCTGGGGAGGGTCCTGGAGGGTCCCAGGGAAGGGATTTGGGGCTGGGGGGGGAGTCACAGAGGGGGGATTTGGGGCTGGGGGAGGCCCATGGAGGGATTTGGGGCTGGGGAGGGTCCTGGAGGGTCCCAGGGAAGGGATTTGGGGCTGGGGGAGGTCACAGGAGGGGATTTGGGGCTGGGGGGGAGGCCCATGGAGGGATTTGGGGCTGGGGGAGTCCCAGGAGGGAATTTGGGTCTGGGGGTTCTGTAGCAGGGGAATTTGGGTCTGGGGGCTCCCAGGGGGTCTGACAGCCCTGCCCCCCCAGATGTGTAACGTGCTGGGGCTGGGGGATTCTGGGTGGGGGAATTTGGGGCTGGGGGGTTCTGTAGCAGGGGAATTTGGGGCTGGGGGGCTCCTGAGGTAGGAATTGGGTCTGGGGGCTCCCAGGGGGCTCCCAGGGGGTCTGACAGCCCCGTCCCCCCAGATGTGTGACATGCTGGGGCTGGGGTGTTCCATGGTGGGGGAATTTGGGGCTGGGGGTTCTGTATCAGGGGAATTTGGGGCTGGGGGGTTCTGTATCAGGGGAATTTGGGGCTGGGGGGTTCTGTAGCAGGGGAATTTGGGTCTGGGGGCTCCCGGGGGGTCTGACAGCCCCGCCCCCCAGATGTGTAATGTGCTGGGGCTGGGGTGTTCTGGGTGGGGGAATTTGGGGCTGGGGGGTTCTGTATCAGGGGAATTTGGGGCTGGGGGCATTCCTGAGGTAGGAATTGGGTCTGGGGGCTGCCAGGGGGTCTGACAGCCCCGTCCCCCCAGATGTGTGACATGCTGGGGCTGGGGTGTTCCATGGCGGGGGAATTTGGGGCTGGGGGGTTCTGTATCAGGGGAATTTGGGGCTGGGGGGTTCTGGGTGGGGGAATTTGGGTCTGGGGGCTCCCGGGGGGTCTGACAGCCCCGCCCCCCCAGATGTGTAACATGCTGGGGCTGGGGGACATGAACGCCGACCAGCTGGCGTCCAAGCTGGAGGAGACGCTGCCCGTGATCCGCTCGGTCAGCGAGCAGTTCAAGGACCCGGTGAGAGGGGGGGGCTGGGGGCACCGGGGGACTGGGGGGGGCTGAGGGGGGCTGGGGGGGCTGGGAGGGACTGGGGAATTGGGGGGCTGGGGGGTCTGGGGGAATGGGGGGGTCTGGGGAATTGGGGGGCTGGGGGGGACTGGGAGGGACTGGGGGGGACCAGGGGGCTGGGGGGGACTGGGGGGGACTGGGAGAGACTGGGGGGGACCAGGGGGAATTGGGGGGCTGGGGGGACTGGGAGGGACTGGGGGGTCTGGGAGGGCTGGGGGGGGGGCTGGGAGGGACTGGGAGGGACTGGGGAATGGGGGGCTGGGGGGTCTGGGGGAATGGGGGGACACTGGGAGGATTGGGGGGCACTGGGGAATGGGGGAGTGGGAGGGACTGAGGGGGAATGGGGGGATTGGGGGCCCTGGGGGGGATTGGGGGGCACTGGGAGGGTCTGGGGGGGACTGGAAGGGACTGGGGGGGGCACTGGGGGAATCGGGGGGATGGGGAATGATGGGAATGGGGGGCAGTGGGGGGATGGAGGGCACTGGGGGGCACTGGGAGGGACTGGGGGGGCTGGGGGAGGACTGGGGGGATGGGGAATGGAGGGGATGGGGGGGATGGGGGATATTGGGGGGCACTTGGTGGAATTGGGGGGACTGGGGGACACTGGGAGGGACTGGGGGGAAATGGGGGGGCTGGGGGGGATGTGGGATATTGGGGGGCACTGGGGGAATGGGGGGCACTTGGTGGAATTGGGGGCACTGGGGGACACTGGGGAGGTACTGGGAGGGCTGGGGGGGATGGGAGGATACTGGGAGGGACTGGGGAGAGTGGGGAGGGGGCCAGGGACAGGGACAGGGACAGGGACAGGGCTGAGCCAGTCCGGGCACATTCCTGAGGGGAATAAAGCCTGGGGGGACGGGCAGGGACAGGGATGGGGACAGGGACAGAGATGGGGACAGGGATGGGGACAGGGAGCCCTGGGGGCAGTGATAGGGATGGGGACAGGGACAGAGATGGGGACAGCAATAAAGATGGGGAGAGGGATGGGGACAGGGACAGGGATGGGGACAGGGACAGAGAGCCCTGGGGGCAGTGACAGAGATGGGGACAGAGATGGGGACAGGGACAGGGAGCCCTGGGGGCAGTGACAGAGATGGGGACAGACATGAGGACAGGGACAGGGATGGGGACAGGCATGGGGGCAGGGACAGGGATGGAGACAGGGACAGGGATGGGGACAGGGACAGGGATGGGGACAGGGAGCCCTCGGGGCAGTGATAAAATTGGGGACAGGGAGCCCTGGGGACAGGGATGGGGACAGAGATGGGGACAGGGATGGGGACAGAGATGGGGACAGAGATGGGGACAGGGACAGGGAGCCCTCGGGGCAGTGATAGAGATGGGGACAGGGACAGAGGTGGGGACAGACATGAGGACAGGGACAGGGAGCCCTCAGGGCAGTGATAAAATTGGGGACAGGGAGCCCTGGGGACAGGCATGGGGACAGTGACAGGGATGGGGACAGCGATAAGGCACGAGCATCTCTGAGGGCGGGGCTGGGGACAGGGCCCCCTCCTGTCCCTGTGTGTGCTGCCCTGGTGTCCCTGTGTCCTTGTAGCGCTGGCTGTGGTGTCACCCTGTGTCCCTCATGATGTCCCCAATGTCCCCAGTGCTGTCCACAATGTCCCTGTGTCCCCTCAGGAGCAGGCCACGTTCATCTGCATGTGCATCGCCGAGTTCCTGTCCCTGTGTCCCCAATGTCCCTGCTGTCCCCAGTGCTGTCCCTGCTGTCCCCAATGACCCCAGTGAAGTCCCCAGTGATGTCCCCAATGTCCCCTGTGTCCCCCCAGGAGCAGACCACGTTCATCTGCGTGTGCATCGCTGAGTTCCTGTCCCTGTGTCCCCAATGTCCCCAATGTCCCTGCTATCCTTGCTGTCCCTTCTGGCTCTGCTGTCCCCAATGATGTCCCCAATGTCCCCAACGCTGTCCCCATGTCCCCAGGAGCAGACCACATTCTTCTGCGTGTGCATCGCCGAGTTCCTGTCGCTGTGTCCCCAATGTCCCTGCTGTCCCCAGTGCTGTCCCTGCTGTCCCCAGCAATGTCCCCAGTGCTGTCCCCAATGTCCCCAACGCTGTCCCCATGTCCCCAGGAGCAGACCACGTTCATCTGCGTGTGCATTGCCGAGTTCCTGTCCCTGTGTCCCTGCTGTCCCTGCTGTCCCCAATGACCCCAGTGCTGTCCCTGCTGTCCCCAGCAATGTCCCCAGTGATGTCCCCAATGTCCCCAACGCTGTCCCCGTGTCCCCAGGAGCAGACCACGTTCATCTGCGTGTGCATCACTGAGTTCCTGTCGCTGTGTCCCTGCTGTCCCTGCTGTCCCCAGTGCTGTCCCTGCTGTCCCCAATGTCCCCAATGATGTCCCCAATGTCCCCAACGCTGTCCCCAGGAGCAGACCACGTTCATCTGCGTGTGCATCGCCGAGTTCCTGTCCCTGTGTCCCTGTGTGTCCGTGTCCCTGTGTCCCTGCTATCCTCAGTGCTGTCCCTGCTGTCCCCAGTGATGTCCCCAATGATGTCCCCAATGTCCCCAACGCTGTCCCCAACATCCCCACGTCCCCAGGAGCAGGCCACGTTCATCTGCGTGTGCATCGCCGAGTTCCTGTCGCTGTGTCCCCAATGTCCCTGCTGTCCTTGCTATCCCTGCTGTCCCTGCTGTCTCTGCTGTCCCCAATGATGTCCCCAATGTCCCCAACGCTGTCCCCATGTCCCCAGGAGCAGACCACGTTCATCTGCGTGTGCATCGCCGAGTTCCTGTCCCTGAGTCCCCAATGTCCCTGCTGTCCCTGCTGTCCCCAGCAATGTCCCCAGTGCTGTCCCCAATGTCCCTAACGCTGTCCCCAATGTCCCCAGGAGCAGACCACGTTCATCTGCGTGTGCATCGCCGAGTTCCTGTCGCTGTGTCCCTGCTGTCCCTGCTATCCCTGCTGTCCCAGTGCTATCCCTGCTGTCCCCAATGTCCCCAGTGCTGTCCCCAATGTCCCCAATGTCCCCAACGCTGTCCCCCATGTCCCCAGGAGCAGACCACGTTCATCTGCGTGTGCATCGCCGAGTTCCTGTCGCTGTGTCCCCAATGTCCCTGCTGTCCCTAGTGCTGTCCCTGCTGTCCCCAGTGCTGTCCCCAGTGCTGTCCCCAATGTCCCCAATGTCCCCAACACTGTCCCCAGGAGCAGACCACGTTCATCTGCGTGTGCATCGCCGAGTTCCTGTCGCTGTGTCCCTGCTATCCCTGCTGTCCCCAGTGCTGTCCCCAATGTCCCCAATGCTGTCCCCAATGATGTCCCCAATGTCCCCAATGTCCCCAACGCTGTCCCCAGGAGCAGACCACGTTCATCTGCGTGTGCATCGCCGAGTTCCTGTCGCTGTGTCCCTGCTATCCCTGCTATCCCCAGTGCTGTCCCCAGTGCTGTCCCTGCTGTCCCCTGTGCTGTCCCCAGTGCTGTCCCCAATGTCCCCCGTGTCCCCAGGAGCAGACCACGTTCATCTGCGTGTGCATCGCCGAGTTCCTGTCGCTGTATCCCTGTGTGTCCATGTCCCTGTGTCCCTGTACTGCTGGCTCTGCTGTCCCTCTGTTGGTGTCCCCAATGTCCCCAACGCTGTCCCCAATGTCCCCAGTGCTGTCCCCAATGTCCCCAACGCTGTCCCCAGGAGCAGACCACGTTCATCTGCGTGTGCATCGCCGAGTTCCTGTCGCTGTGTCCCTGCTATCCCTGCTGTCCCCAGTGCTGTCCCCAATGTCCCCAATGCTGTCCCCAATGATGTCCCCAATGTCCCCAATGTCCCCGTGTCCCCAGGAGCAGACCACGTTCATCTGCGTGTGCATCGCCGAGTTCCTGTCGCTGTACGAGACGGAGCGGCTGATCCAGGAGCTGGCCAAGTGCCGCATCGACACGCACAACATCGTGGTCAACCAGCTGGTGTTCCCCGACCCGCTGCGGCCCTGCCGCATGTGCGAGGCGCGCCACAAGATCCAGGCCAAGTACCTGGACCAGGTGAGCACGCCTGGGGGGCTGGCAAGGGGTTTAAGGGGTTAAAAAAGGGATTAAGGCAAGGACTTGGAGCAGGTGAGCGCACCTGAGGGGCTGACAGGGGTCAGAAAGGGGTTAAAAAGGAGTTTTGGGGAAGGACTTGGAGCAGGTGAGCGCGCCTGGGGGGGTTAAAAGGGTTAAAAAGGGGTTTAAGGGGCTATAAAGGAGGTTAGGCCTGGTACCTGGACCAGGTGAGCGCGCCTGAGGGGCTGACAAGGGTCAGAAAGGGGGTTACAGCAAGGAAATGGAGCAGGTGAGCGCAGCTGGGGGGCTAAAAGGGTCAGAAAGGGGGTTAGGGCAAGGACTTGGAGCAGGTGAGCGCACCTGGGGGGGAATAAAAGGGGTTTAAGGGGTTAAAAAGGGGGTTAGGGCAAGTACCTGGACCAGGTGAGCGCACGTGAAAGGCTACAAAGGGTCAGAAAAGGGGTTAGAGCAAGGAAATGGACCAGGTGAGCGCACCTGGGGGGCTGACAAGGGTCAGAAAGGGGTTAAAAAGGGGTTAGAGCAAGGACTTGGAGCAGGTGAGCGCAGCTGGGGGGGAATAAAAGGGGTTTAAGGGGTTAAAAAAGGGATTAGGGCAAGTACCTGGACCAGGTGAGCGCACCTGAGGGGCTGACAAGGGTCAGAAAGGGGTTAAAAAAGGGGTTAGGGCAAGGACTTGGACCAGGTGAGCACGACTGGGGGGCTGGCAAGGGGTTTAAGGGGTTAAAAAAGGGATTAGGGCAAGGACTTGGAGCAGGTAAACACACCTGAGGGGCTAAAAAGGGTCAGAAAGGGGGTTAGAGCAAGGACTTGGAGCAGGTGAGCACACCTGGGGGGCTGGCAAGGGGTTTAAGGGGTTAAAAAAGGGGTTAGGGCAAGGACTGGGAGCAGGTGAGCACACCTGAGGGGCTAAAAAGGGTCAGAAAGGGGGTTACAGCAAGGACTTGGAGCAGGTGAGCGCACCTAGGGGGGAATAAAAGGGGTTTAAGGGGTTAAAAAGGGGATTAGGGCAAGTACCTGAGCCAGGTGAGCGCACCTGGGGGGTTAAAAGGGGTCCTGCCCCCCCATCCCCAGAACGGGCATGGGGGTGGGGAATTTGGAACCAGGGGGGTCCTGGAGTGGATTTTGGGTGTTTTTACTGGGATTTTGGGGTTTTTATTGGGATTTTGGGGGTCTCGGGGTGGATTTTGGGGTTCTTACTGAGATTTTGGGGTTTTTATTGGGGTTTTGGGTGTTTTTACTGAGATTTTGGGTTTTCTATTGGGATTTTGGGCGTATTTATTGGGGCTTTGGGTGTTTTTATAGGGGTTTTGGAGGTCCCGGGGTGGATTTTGGGTGTTTTTATTGGGATTTTGGTGTTCTTACTGGGATTTTGGGTTTTTTATTGGGATTTTGGGTGTTTTTATTGGGGTGTTGGGTGTTTTTACTGAGATTTTGGGCTTCTTACTGGGATTTTGGTGTTCTTACTGGGATTTTGGGGGGTTTTATTGTGATTTTGGGTGTTTTTGTTGGGGTTTTGGTGGTCCCGGGGTGGATTTTGGGTGTTTTTACTGGGATTTTGGGTGGTTTTGTTGGAATTTTGGGGGTCTTACTGGGATTTTGGGTGTTTTTATTGGGATTTTGGGGGTCCCGGGGTGCATTTTGGGTGTTTTTACTGGGGTTTTGGAGTTTTTGTTGGGATTTTGGGGGTCCCGGGGTGGATTTTGAGTGTTTTTGTTGGGATTTTGGGTGTTTTTATCGGGATTTTGGGTGTTTTTGTTGGGATTTTGGGTGTTTTTACTGGGGTTTTGGGGTTTTTGTTGGGATTTTGGGTGTTTTTACTGGGGTGTTGGGTGTTTTTATCGGGATTTGGGTGTTTTTACTGGGATTTTGGGTGTTTTTGTTGGGATTTTGGGGGTCCCGGGGTGGATTTTGGGTGTTTTTGTTGGGGTGTTGGGTGTTTTTGTTGGGATTTTGGTGTTCTTACTGGGATTTTGGGTGTTTTTACTGGGATTTGGGTGTTTTTATCGGGATTTGGGTGTTTTTACTGGGGTTTTGGGTGTTTTTGTTGGGATTTTGGGGGTCCCGGGGTGGATTTTGGGTGTTTTTACTGGGATTTGGGTGTTTTTACTGGGATTTTGGGTGTTTTTATTGGGCTGTTGGGTGTTCTTACTGGGATTTTGGGTGTTTTTAATGGGATTTGGGTGTTTTTGTTGGGGTTTTGGTGTTCTTACTGGGATTTTGGGTGTTTTTATTGTGACTTTGGGTGTTTTTGTTGGGATTTTGGGGGTCCCGGGGTGCATTTTGGGTGTTTTTACTGGGGTTTTGGGTGTTTTTATCGGGATTTGGGTGTTTTTGTTGGGGTGTTGGGGGTCTTACTGGGATTTTGGGTGTTTTTATTGGGATTTTGGGTGTTTTTACTGGGGTTTTGGGTGTTTTTACTGGGGTTTTGGGTGTTTTTACTGGGGTTTTGGGGTTCTTATCGGGATTTTGGGTGTTTTTACTGGGGTTTTGGGTGTTTTTGTTGGGATTTTGGGTGTTTTTATCGGGATTTGGGTGTTTTTACTGGGATTTTGGGTTTTTTGTTGGGATTTTGGGGCTCCCCCTGCAGATGGAGGACCTGTACGAGGATTTCCACATCGTGAAGCTGCCGCTGCTGCCCCACGAGGTGCGGGGGGGGGGACAAGGTCAACACCTTCAGCTCCCTCCTGCTGGACCCCTACCAGCCCCCCAGCCCCAAATAACCCCCCCGACCCCACAGACCCCCCCTCATTCCCGAGGAGGGGGTGGGGAGGGGGCGCTGCCCCTATTTGCCCCTCCCCCCGCCAGGAGGGATGGGGGAGGGGCGGCTCTGCCCTGTCCCCTCCCCCTCTACCCCCCCCGGGGCTGTGTGCACCCCCCCGATGTCACCCCAATTTTGGGGGGGGGGGGCGCGGAGGTGGGACCCCCTCCCGGAGAGGGGGGGAGGGGCGTGTAAATAATAAATTTGAGAAGCAAAATGAGTTTGGGGTTTGGGGGAGGGGGTCTGGATGGATTGGGGGGGGGTCCTGGGGGGAATTTGGGGGGGTCCGGGTGGAATTGGGGGGGGGGGTCTGGAGGGATTTTTGGGGGTCCAGATAAATTTGGGGGATTCAGATGGATTTTGGGGGGGTCCGAGTGGATTTGGGGGGGTCCGGGTGGATTTTGGGGGGTCCGAATAGGTTTAGGGGGGTCCGAATGGGTTTGGGGGGCTCTGGATGGATTGCGAGGGGGGTCCGGATGAATTTGGGGGGGGTCCGGACGGATTTTTGGGGCGATGACGTCAGCGCCGCTGGCCCCGAGCCGGCGGGACCCCGGGGACGCCTCATTAGCAGCGGGATTAAGGGTGGGGGGGCGCGGGGGGGGGTCCTGGGGAGGATTTGGGGGTCCCGGGGGGTTCCTCGGGGTCCCGGGAGGGGCAGAGGGGGTGCGGCGATGTTTTGGGGGGGGTCTCTGTGGCCGCCACCCCCCATCCCCGTGTCCTGTCCCCGCGCCCCGCTGGGATCTGTCCCCGGCGCTGGCCCGAGGCCACCGGGACGGAGCCAGAGCCGCGGGGGGGCCCAAAACAACCCCCCGACCCAAAACAAACCCCCCGACCCCCCAATGAACCCCCCCGACCCCCCAATGAACCCCCCGAGCCCAAATTAACCCCCCCCGACCCCAAAGCAACCCCCCCGACCCCAAAACAACCCCCCCGAGCCCAACACAACCCTCCCGACCCCCCAATGAACCCCCCGACCCCAAATTAACACCCCCGACCCCAAAGCAACCCCCCCGACCCCAAAACAACCCCCCCGAGCCCAAAACAACCCCCCGAGCCCCCAATGAACCCCCCCGACCCAAAACAACCCCCCCGACCCAAAATAACGCCCCTGACCCCAACACAACCCCCCCGACCCAACACAACCCTCCCGACCCCCCAATGAACCCCCCCGACCCCAAAAAAAACTCCCAATGAACCCCCCGGCCCCCAATGAACCCCCCGACCCAAAACACCCCCCCCGAGCCCAACACAACCCCCCGACCCAAAACAATCCCCCCGACCCCAAAACAACCCCCCAATGAACCCCCCGGCCCCCCAATGAACCCCCGACCCAAAACCCTCCCGTACCCGCGGGGGTGGGGAGGGGGCTCGGGACCGGCCGGACCGGCGCCGCCACTCCCGGGGGGCTGGAGCAGGACCCCCCCCCGTCCTTGTCCCCGTGTCCCCTCCCCCAGTGTCCCCTCCCCTCCCCCAGGTCCCCTCGGGGTCGCCCCCCGCGGGCTGGCCCGGCCCCGCCGCGATTTAAGGGCCCGAGCGGGGCGGGGACACCGGGACCGGGACCGGGAACGGCCGCGGAGCTCCGAGCCCCGGGGACACCGGGACCGGGACCGGGAGTGGCCGAGGAGCTCCGAACCCCGGGGACACCGGCACCGGGAGCGGCCGAGGAGCTCCGAGCCCCGGGGACACCGGGACCGGCACCGGGAGCGGCCGAGGAGCTCCGAGCCCCGGGGACACCGGGACCGGGAGCGGCCGAGGAGCTCCGAGCCCCGGGGACACCGGGACCGGCACCGGGAACGGCCGCAGGTGAGGGGGGGGACACGGGGGGGGGGGGGGCTGGCAGTGCTGTGTCCCGGTGTCCCCCGGTGTCCCCCGGTGTCCCTCAGGTATCCCTCGGTGTCCTGCCCTGTCCCCCGGTGTCCTGCTGTCCCCCTCGGTGTCCCGCTGTGTCCCGCTCTGTCCCTCAGGTGTCCCGCTGTATCTCCCGGTGTCCTGCAGGTGTCCCCCCGGTGTCCCGCTGTGTCCGGGTGTCCCGCAGCTGTCCCGCTGTGTCCCGGTGTCCCCCCGGTGTCCCGCAGGTGTCCCGCTCTGTCCCTCAGGTGTCCCACTGTCCCTCAGGTGTCTCTCTGTCCCTCAGGTGTCCTGCTGTCCCGCCGTGTCCCCCTGCTGTCCCTCAGGTGTCCCTCTGTCGCCATGACTGTCACCTACACCTCCCTCTGTCCCTCAGGTGTCCCTCTGTCCCTCAGGTGTCCCCGTGTCGCCATGACTGTCCCCTACACCTCCCTCTGTCCCTCAGGTGTCCCGCTCTGTCCCGCAGGTGTCCCTCTGTCCCGCAGGTGTCCCTCTGTCCCTCAGGTGTCCCTCTGTCCCCCAGGTGTCCCTCTGTCCCTCAGGTGCCCCGTGTCGCCATGACTGTCACCTACACGTCCCTCTGTCCCGCAGGTGTCCCTCTGTCCCTCAGGTGTCCCTCTGTCCCTCAGGTGTCCCCCTCTGTCCCTCAGGTGTCCCCGTGTCGCCATGACTGTCCCGCAGGTGTCCCTCTGTCCCTCAGGTGTCCCTCTGTCCCTCAGGTGTCCCCGTGTCGCCATGACTGTCACCTACACGTCCCTCTGTCCCGCAGGTGTCCCTCTGTCCCTCAGGTGTCCCTCTGTCGCCATGACTGTCACCTACACGTCGCGCGTGGCCACCGCGCGCTTCGGGGGTTTCTCGCGGCTGCTGCTGCTGTGGCGCGGGAGCATCTACAAACTGCTCTACCGGGAGCTGCTCCTCTTCCTCACCGCCTACCTGGGGCTCAGCCTGGCCTACCGGTGCGGCACCGGGCACCGGGGACAGCGGGGGGACAGAGGGGGGACAGCGAGGGGACAGCGGGGGGACAGCGGGCACCGGGCACCGGGGGCACCGGGGGGGACAGCGGGGGGACAGCGGGGGGACAGCGGAGGGACACCGGACAGCCGGCACCAGGACAGCGGGGACACCGGGACAGCGGGGGGACAGCGGGCACCGGGACACCGGGGACAGCGGGACAGCGGGGGGACAGCGGGACGGGGGGGAACATGGGGACACCGGGACACTGGGGGGCACACCGGGCACCGGAGGGGACAGCGGGACCCCGGGACAGCGGGGGGACAGAGGGACAAGGGAGGGCAGTGGGCACCGGGCACCGGAGGGACAGGGGACACCGGGCACCGAGGGGGGACAGCGGGACAGGAGGGGACAGCGGGCACCGGGCTCTGGGGGGGACAGCAGGATGGGGGATACGGGGACACCGGGATGGGGAGGGACACCAGGACACCGGGGGGACACCGGGGGGACACGGTGAAACCGGGACGGGGTTGGGGGGGGGACACCGGGGCAGGGCGAGGGCGGGGAGGGACGCCGGGGGGACATCGAGGTGGGGTCACCCGGAGATCTGGGGGCATCGGGATGGCACAGGGGGACACGGGGGGACACCGGGGGCCGTGCCGGTGACAGGGCCGGTGACAGGGCCGGGTCCCCGCAGGTTCCTGCTGTCCGAGGAGCAGCGGCGCCTCTTCGAGAAGCTGGTGCTGTACTGCGACAAATCGGCCGAGCTGATCCCCGTGTCCTTCGTGCTCGGTGAGAGCCCGGGACCCCCCCCCAGGACCCCCCCCCGGAACCCCCAGAACCACCCTCGGGACCCTCAGCCCTGCCCAGTGTCCCCCCAGAGCCACCAACCTGATCCCCGTGTCCTTCGTGCTCGGTGAGACCCTGGGACCACCCCGGGGGGACCCCCAGGACCCTCCACAACCTCCCCCATTTCCCCAGTGCCCCTCCCATTTCTCCCAATCCCTCCCAGTGTCCCCCATTCCCCCCAGTTATCCCATTCTCCCCAGTCCCCCCATTCCCCCCAGTCCCTCCCAGTTCACCCCAGTTCCCCTAGTGCTCCCATTCCCACCATTCCCACCATTCCCACCATTCCCTCCCATTCCCTCCAGTCCCTCCCAGTCCCTCCCAGTCCCCCCCAGTCCCCCATTCTCCCCAGTTATCCCATTCCCCCCAATCCCTCCCAGTACCTCCCATTCCCCCATTACCCCAGTCCCCCCATTCCCCCATTTACTCCAGTCCCTCCCAGTCCCTTCCAGTCCCTCCCAGTCCCTTCCAGTCCCTCCCAGTCCCCCCAATCCCTCCCATTCCCCCAGTCCCCCCAGTCCCTCCCAGTCCCTCCACTCCCCCCCAGTCCCCCATTCCCCCATTCCCCCATTCCCCATTCCCCCAGTCCCTCCCAGTCCCTCCCAGTCCCCCATTCCCCCATCCCCCCAGTCCCCCCAGTCCCCCCAGTCCCCCATTCCTCCATTCCCCCCACTCCCCCCCAGTCCCCCCAATCCCCCATTCCCCCCAATCCCCCAATCCCCCCAGTCCCCCCAATCCCCCCAGTCCCCCATCCTCCCAGTCCCCCCAGTCCCCCCAATCCCCCCACTCCCCCCAGTCCCCCCAGTCCCCCCCAGTCCCCCATTCTCCCCAGTTATCCCATTCCCCCCAATCCCTCCCAGTCCCCCCAGTCCCCCCAGTCCCTCCCAGTCCCCCATTCCCCCATTCCCCCATCCCCCCAGTCCCCCAGTCCCCCATTCCCCCATCCCCCCATTCCCCCATTCCCCCCACTCCCCCCCAGTCCCCCCAATCCCCCCATTCCCCCATTCCCCCCACTCCCCCCCAGTCCCCCCACTCCCCCCCATTCCCCCATTCCCCCCACTCCCCCCCCAGTCCCCCCAATCCCCCCATTCCCCCATTCCCCATCCCCCTCCCGCAGGTTTTTACGTGGCGCTGGTGCTGGAGCGCTGGTGGGGGGCAGTTCCGGACGGTGCCGGCCCCGGACGGGCTGATGGTGGCCGTGGGCAGCAGCGTGCGGGGCTCGGACGCGCGGGGGCGGCTCCTGCGCCGGACCCTGCTGCGCTACGGGAGCCTGGCGGCGCTGCTGGTGCTGCGGGCCGTCAGCACGCCCGTCTACAAGAGGTTCCCCACCACTGACCACCTGGTGCAGGCCGGTGAGTGACCCTGAGTGACCCTGAGTGATTGTGAGTGACCCTGAGTGACCCTGAGTGACCATTGTCACACTGACCTCCTGGTGAGTGACCATTGAGTGACCCTGAGTGACCCTGAGTGACCCTGAGTGACCCCTGAGTGACCCTGAGTGACCCTGAGTGACCATTGTCACACTGCCCTCCTGGTGAGTGACCAGGTGCTGCTGGTGCTGCGGGCCGTCAGCATGCCCGTCTACAAGAGGTTCCCCACCACTGACCACCTGGTGCAGGCCGGTGAGTGACCCTGAGTGACCCTGAGTGACCCTGAGTGACCCTGAGTGACCCCTGAGTGACCCTGAGTGACCCTGAGTGACCATTGTCACACTGACCTCCTGGTGAGTGACCAGGTGCTGCTGGTGCTGCGGGCCGTCAGCACGCCCGTCTACAAGAGGTTCCCGACCACTGACCACCTGGTGCAGGCTGGTGAGTGACCCTGAGTGACCCTGAGTGATTGTGAGTGACCCCTGAGTGATTGTGAGTGACCTTGAGTGACCCTGAGTGACCCTGAGTGACCACTGAGTGACCCTGAGTGACCCTGAGTGACCCTGAGTGACACTGAGTGACCCTGAGTGACCCTGAGTGACCACTGAGTGACCCTGAGTGACCCTGAGTGACCCTGAGTGACCATTGAGTGACCCTGAGTGATTGTGAGTGACCCTGAGTGACCCTGAGTGACCCTGAGTGACCCTGAGTGACCCTGAGTGACCATTGAGTGACCCTGAGTGACCATTGAGTGACCCTGAGTGACCCTGAGTGATTGTGAGTGACCCTGAGTGACCCTGAGTGACCCCTGAGTGACCCTGAGTGACCCTGAGTGACCCTGAGGGACCCTGAGTGACCATTGAGTGACCCTGAGTGATTGTGAGTGACCCCTGAGTGACCCTGAGTGATTGTGAGTGACCCTGAGTGACCCTGAGTGACCATTGAGTGACCCTGGGTGACCCTGAGTGACCCTGAGTGACCCTGAGTGACCCCTGAGTGACCATTGAGTGATTGTGAGTGACCCTGAGTGACCCTGAGTGACCCTGAGTGACCATTGAGTGATTGTGAGTGACCATTGAGTGACCCTGAGTGACCCTGAGTGACCAGTGACCGCCTGGCCCGGGCCAGTGAGTGACCAGTGACGTCATGGCTCAGGGGTGATGTCACAGCTCAAGGAGTGATGTCACAGCTCAGGGATGACATCACAGCTCATGAATGATGTCATGGCTCAGGGATGATGTCATGGCTCAGGAGTGATGTCACGGCTCAGGGGGTGACATCATCACTCGGTGGGTGATGTCACAGCTCAGGAGTGAAGTCACAGCTCAGGTGTTACATCACAGCTCGGGGATGCATCATGGCTCGGGGATGATGTCACGGCTCAGGGATGATGTCACAGCTCAGGGGGTGATGTCACCACTCAATGGGTGATGTCATGGGTCAGTGGGTGATGTCACAGCTCAGGAGTGACATCACAGCTCAGGAGTGACATCACAGCTTAGGAGTGACATCACAGCTCAGGGATGACATCACAGCTCGGGGATGATGTCAGAGCTCAGGGATTTTGTGTCAGGGCTCAGGGGGGTGACATCACAGCCCACGGGATGACGTCACAGCCCCGGGATGCCGTCAGGGCCCGGCGCTGACGTCACGGCCGGGCGCTGACGTCACGGGGGCGTGTCCGCAGGGTTCCTGACGCGCGAGGAGCGGCGCCGGCTGGAGGGGCTGCGCTCGCCCTACAACAAGTTCTGGGTGCCGTGCGTCTGGTTCGGGGCGCTGGCGGGGGCGGGCGCGGCGCGAGGGGCGCATCGGGGACGACTGCGCGCTCAAGCTGCTCATGGAGGTACCCCCGGGACCCCCCGGGACCCCCGGGACACCCCCCGAGTCCCCCTGAGACCCCCGGGACCCCCCCGGGACCCTCTGAGACACCCCCGGGACCCCCCTAAACCCCCCAGACCCCTGCGTGCTCAAGCTGCTCATGGAGGTACCCCCGGGACCCCCCCGGGACCCCCGGAGACCCCCCTGAGACCCCCGGGACCCCTCTAAACCCCCTGAGACCCCTCTAAACCCCCCCGGGACCCCCCCTGAGACCCCCCCTAAACCCCCCGGGACCCCAGGGACCCCCCTAAACCCCCCCCGGGACCTCCTGAGACCTCCCCTGAGCCCCCCGGGACCCCCCCAACCCCTCAAACTGTCATGGAGGTACCCCGGGACCCCCCTGAGCCCCCCGCCCCCCAGGAGCTGAGCCGGTTCCGGGCCCACTGCAGCCTCCTGTTCCACTACGACTGGATCAGCGTGCCGCTGGTCTACACCCAGGTGGGCACCTAGGGGGGCTGGGGGACACCCAGGTGGGCACGGGGGGGGCTGGGGGGGGCTGGGGGACACCCAGGGTGGGCACCTAGGGGGGCACCCAGGTGGGCACGGGGGGCTGGGGGGGCTGGGGGACACCCAGGTGGGCACCTAGAGGGGCACCCAGGTGGGTACGGGGGGCTGGGGGGGCTGGGGGACACCCAGGTGGGCACCTAGGGGGGCACCCAGGTGGGCACCTAGGGGGGCACCCAGGTGGGCACGGGGGCACGGGGGGGCTGGGGGACACCCAGGTGGGCACCTAGGGGGGCACCCAGGTGGGCACGGGGGGCTGGGGGGGCTGGGGGACACCCAGGTGGGCACCTAGGGGGGGCACCCAGGTGGGCACGGGGGGGCTGGGGGGACACCCAGGTGGGCACCTAGAGGGGCACCCAGGTGGGTACGGGGGGCTGGGGGGGCTGGGGGACACCCAGGTGGGCACCTAGGGGGGCACCCAGGTGGGCACCTAGGGGGGGCACCCAGGTGGGCACGGGGGGCTGGGGGGGCTGGGGGGGGGGACACCCAGGTGGGCACCTAGGGGGGCACCCAGGTGGGCACGGGGGGGCTGGGGGGGGCTGGGGGACACCCAGGTGGGCACCTAGGGGGGCACCCAGGTGGGCACGGGGCACCCAGGTGGGCACGGGGGGCTGGGAGAGGCTGGGGGACACCCAGGTGGGCACCTAGGGGGACACCCAGGTGGGCACCTAGGGGGTCTAGGGGGGCTGGGGGGACACCCAGGTGGGCACGGGGCCACCCAGGTGGGCGCTGGGGGGGACTGGGGCGGACTGGGAGTGATTGGGGGGGCACTGGGGGGCACCCAGGTGGGCACTGGGAGGGGCTGGGGGGCACTGGGGAACACTGAAGGGACACCTGGGAGCACCTCGGGGACACCTGAGGGCAATGAGGGGACACCTGGGGGACACGTGTGGAGGTGACAGCGGGTGCTCCTTGCCCCGGCCAGGTGTGCCACCCTCCTCCAGGTGGTGGACCATCCCAGTCAGGTGTGCCACCTCCTCAGGTGGTGATCGTGTCCCCCTGTGCCTGTCACTGTCCCACGTGGTGACCATGGTCATGTACACCTGTGCCAGGTGGTGACCGTGTCCCCCCTGTCCCTGTCCCAGGTGGTGACCGTGTCCCCCCTGTCCCTGTCCCTGTGCCAGGTGGTGACCATGGCCATGTTACACCTGTGCCAGGTGGTGACCCTGGCCGTGTCCCCCTGTCCCTGTCCCTGTCCCAGGTGGTGACCATCGCTGTGTACACCTGTCCCTGTCCCTGTCCCCTGTCCCTGTCCCAGGTGGTGACCCTGGCTGTGTACACCCTGTCCCAGATGGTGACCGTGTCCCCCTGTCCCTGTCCCTGTCCCTGTGCCAGGTGGTGACCATGGCCATGTACACCTGTCCCCTGTCCCTGTCCCTGTCCCTGTCCCAGGTGGTGACCCTGGCTGTGTACACCTGTGCCAGGTGGTGACCGTGTACACCTGTCCCTGTCCCTGTCCCTGTCCCTGTCCCTGTCCCAGGTGGTGACAATCCCCCTGTCCCTGTGCCAGGTGGTGACCATCGCCGTGTACACCTGTGCCAGGTGGTGACCGTGTCCCCCTGTCCCTGTCCCTGTCCCAGGTGGTGACCATCGCCGTGTACACCTTTTTCCTCACCTGCCTGGTGGGGCGGGCAGTTCCTGGACCCCGCCCAGGGTTACCCCGGGCACGAGCTGGACCTGGGCGTGCCCGTGTTCACCTTGCTGCAGTTCTTCTTCTACGTGGGCTGGCTCAAGGTGTGCCACACCTGGGGGGCACCTGGGGGCACACCTGGGGGGGTGGGCACACCTGGGGGCACACCTGGGGGCATGGGGGGCACACCTGGGGGGCACCTGGGATACACCTGGGCACACCTGGGCACACCCTGGGGCACACCTGGGCGTGCCCGTGTTCACCTTGCTGCAGTTCTTCTTCTACGTGGGCTGGCTCAAGGTGTGCCACACCTGGGGGGCACCTGGGGGGGTGGGCACACCTGGGGGGCACACCTGGGGGCATGGGGGGCACACCTGGGCACACCTGGGGGCACCTGGGATACACCTGGGCACACACCTGGGATACACCTGGGCACACCTGGGCACAGCTGGGGGCACCTGGGACACACCTGGGCACACCTGGGCACACCTGGGCACACCTGGGGGCACCTGGGACACACCTGGGCACACCTGGGCACACCTGGGCACACCTGGGCACACCTGGGCGTGCCCGTGTTCACCTTGCTGCAGTTCTTCTTCTACATGGGCTGGCTCAAGGTGTGCCACACCTGGGGGGCACCTGGGGGGGGTGGGCACACCTGGGGGCACACCTGGGCACACCTGGTCACACCTGGGGGCACCTGGGATACACCTGGGGGCACCTGGGCACACACCTGGGCACAGCTGGGAGAATGGGGGAACACCTGGGCACACCTGGGCACCCCATGGCACCCCTGGGCACAGCTGGGGGCACAGGTGACCCTGTCCTGCCCCCGCAGGTGGCAGAGCAGCTCATTAACCCCTTCGGGACGGAGGACGACGATGACTTCGAGACCAACACCTTGATCGGACCGCAACTTCCAGGTGAGGGGGGGGAGGGGCTCGGGTGGGGGGAGGGGGGGTCCCAGGTGGGTCAGGGGGGACCCCAGGTGAGTGAGAGGTGCCCCCAGGTGCCCCTGGTGCCCCCCCAGGTGTATCAGGGGTGCCCCCAGTGCCCCCTCAGGGCCCCCCGAGGTGTGCCAAAGGTGCTCCCAGGTGACACCAGGTGTATCAGGGGTGCCCCCAGGTGTGCCCAGGTGTGTCAGAGGTGTCCCTAGGTGTATCAGAGGTGCCCCCAGGTGCCCCCAGGTGTGCCCAGGTGTTATCAGAGGTGCCCCCAGGGTGCCCCCAGGTGTATCAGAGGTGCCCCCCAGGTGCCCCCCCAGGTGCCCCCCAGGTGCCCCCAAGGTGCCCCCCAGGTGCCCCCCCAGGTGTACCCCCAGGTGCCCCCAGGTGTACCAGGTGTACCAGGTGTACCCCCAGGTGTGCCCAGGTGCCCCCAGGTGCCCCCAGGTGTGCCCAGGTGTGCCCAGGTGCCCCCGGTGCCCGCAGGTGTCCATGCTGGCGGTGGACGAGCTCTACGGGGGGGTCCCGGAGCCGGAGCGCGATCGCTTCTGGGACGCCGCCGCCCCCCCGCCCCCCCTACACGGCCGCGGCCGCGCCCCCCCCCGCGCCGCCCCTTCCGCGGCTCCGCCTTCGAGACGTCACGTGAGCGCGGAGACCCCCCCCCCGGGACCCCCCAAAAATCCGGGACACCCCCCGAAACCCCCCCCCAACCCTCCCACCCCCCCCCACAAATCCGGGACACCCCCCCCGGGACCCCCCCCAACCCTCCCACTCCCCCCAAATCCGGGGATACCCCCTCGGGACCCCCCCCCACAAATCCGGGACACCCCCCCCGGGACCCCCCCCCCCCCAAAAATCCGGGACCCGCCAAAAATCCGGGACCCCCCCCCGAACTCCCCTCCCCGAACCCCCTCCCCAAAATCCCGGGACCCCCCCGAACACCCCCCCCAAAATTCTCCCCACCCCCCCAAAATCACGGGACCCCCCCGAACCCCCCCACGAAAACCCGACCCCCCCCAAAAAAATCCGGGACCCCCCCCTGGAACCCCCCCCCCCCAAAACCCCGAACCCCCCGAACCTGGGATACCCCCCCGGGACCGCCCCCCAAAAATCCGGGACACCCCCGAACCCCCCCAAACCCGGGACCCCCCCGAACCCCCCCCAAAAAACCCCCCGGGACCCCCAAACCTTCCAAGGGGATTTTGGGGGAGGATTTTGGGGGTTTGGGGGTTCCCGGGGAGGATTTTGGCTTTTTGGGGAGGATTTTTGGGGGGGATTTTGGGTTTTTGGGGAGGATTTTTGGGTTTTGGGGGAGGATTTTTGGGGGGATTTTGGGGGGAGGATTTTTTGGGGGGATTTTGGGGATTTTTGGGGAGGATTTTTGGGAGGATTTTGGGAGGATTTTGGGGAGGATTTTTGGGTTTTTGGGGAGGTTTTTTGGGGGGGATTTTGGGGATTTTTTGGGGAGGATTTTTGGGGGGATTTTGGGGATTTTTGGGGAGGATTTTTGGGGAGGATTTTGGAGGATTTTGGGGAGGATTTTTGGGGTTTGGGGGAGGATTTTTGGGAGGATTTTGGGGGATTTTTGGGGAGGATTTTTGGGAGGATTTTGGGGATTTTTGGGGAGGATTTTTGGGAGGATTTTTGGGGATTTTTGGGGAGAATTTTTGGGGAGGATTTTTGGGTTTTTGGGGGATTTTTGGGGGGATTTTTGAGATTTTTGGGGAGGATTTTTGGGGGGATTTTGGGGAGGATTTTTGGGTTTTTTGGGGAGGATTTTTGGGGAGGATTTTGGGGAGGATTTTTGGGGGGATTTTGGGGATTTTTGGGAAGGATCTTTGGGGGGATTTTGGGTTTTTTGGGGAGGATTTGGGGGGGGATTTTGGGGATTTTTGAGTGACCCCCCCCGTCCCGCAGCCTGGCCAAGGAGGAGATGCAGTTCCAGCCCCTGGAGGACCTCGAGGACCCCCCGGGGGACCGCCCTGGACCCCCCCCCCGAGAGCCCCGAGCCCCCCCCGGGCCAGGGGGACCCCCAGGAGCGGTGGCTGCTGCACCCCCGGGCCCAGCTGGGGCTCTGACGGGGGACCCCAAACACCCCCAAAAACTACCCCAAAAATATCAATAAACACCCCAAAAATCTCAATAAACACCCCAAAAACCACCCCCAAAAAATCTCAATAAACACCCCAAAAATATCAATAAACACCCCCAAAAACCACCCCAAAAAAATCTCAATAAACACCCCAAAAATATCAATAAACACCCCAAAAATATCAATAAACACCCCAAAAACCACCCCAAAAAAATCAATAAACACCCCCAAAAACCACACCAAAAATCTCAATAAACACCCCCAAAAATATCAATAAATACCCCAAAAAAATCCCAAAAAAATCTCAATAAATACCCAAAAAAATCTCAATAAACACCTCAAAAACACCAAAAAACACCCAAAATATCTCAATAAAAACCCCAAAAATCTCAATAAATACCCCAAAAAACCCCCCAAAAAATCTCAATAAACACCAAAAAAACTCTCAGTAAACCACCCCAAAAAACACCTCAAAAACGCCCAAAAAACACCAAAAAACACCCCAGAAACCACACAAAAAAACACCCTAAAAATCTCAATAAATACCCAAAAAACCACCCCCAAAAAGATCTCAAAAAACACCCCAAAAACACCCAAAAATCTCAATAAACACACAAAAAATCTCAATAAACACCAAAAAACTCTCAGTAAAACACCCAAAAAAACCCTCAAAAACACCCAAAAAATCTCAATAAACACCCAAAAAAAAACCACCCAAAAAAACCTCAATAAACACCTCAAAAACACCCCCAAAAAACACAAAAAAACCACCAAAATAATCTCAATAAACACCCAAAAACTCTCAGTAAACACCCCCAAAAAAACACCCCCAAAAACACACCAAAAAAACCACCCTAAAAATCTCAAGAAATACCCACAAAACCCCCCAAAAAATCTCAATAAACACCCAAAAAACTCTCAGTAAACACCCCAAAAAACGCCCAAAAAAACACCAAAAAGCACCCCAAAACCACACCAATAAAACACCCAAAAAATCTCAATAAACACCCAAAAAACACTCAAAAACCACCACCAGAAATCTCAATAACCACCTCAAAACCACCCCAAAAACACCAAAAAACCACCCAAAAAATCTCAATAAACACCCAAAAAAACTCTCAGTAAACACCCCAAAAAACACCTCAAAAAACGCCCAAAAACACCAAAAAACACCCCAAAAAACACCAAAAAACCCCCTAAAAATCTCAATAAATACCCCAAAAAAAACCACCACCAAAAAATCTCAACAAACACCTCCAAAACCACCCAAAAAATCTCAATTAATACCAAAAAAACACCCCAAAAAAACTCTCAGTAAACACCCCAAAAAACCCCAAAAAATCTCAATAAACACCCAAAAAACCCTCAGTAAACACCCCAAAAAACACCAAAAAAATCTCAATAAATACCAAAAAAAACCACCCCAAAAAACCCCTCAAAACCGACCCCAAAAAATCTCAATAAACACCCGAAAAAAACACCAAAAAAATCTCAATAAACACCTTAAAAACACCCCAAAAACCACCAAAAAAATCTCAATAAATACCAAAAAAACCACTCCAAAAAACACCTCAAAAACACCCAAAAAAATCTCAATAAACACCCCAAAAAACCCTCAAAAATCTCAATAAACACCAAAAAACCCCTCAAAACCCCCCCAAAAAATCCCAATAAACCCCAAACCCCCCAAACCCCCCTGGGAAATTCCACCCCCAGATCCCAGCTCTGACATTCCCCCCTCCATCCGCCTCTTTTGGGGTTTTATTTTCCTTTTTCTTTTTTTTTTTTAATTTTTTCTGTTTGGACTTTTGGGGCTGTTTTGGGTTTTTTAATCGTTTTTTTTTTAATTTGTTTTTTTGGGTTTTTTTTGGGTTTTTATCGTTTTTTTTAATTTGGTTTTTTTGTTTTGTTTTGTTTTTTTTTCCTCGGATTTCTTTTTTTTTTGTTTTGTTTTGTTTTTTTGGGGGGTTTTGGGTTTTTCTTGGGGTTTTCTTTGTTCAGTTTTTTGGGGTTTTTTGGAGGATTTTTTGGGGTATTTTGGGGGTGTTTTGGGTTTTTATTGGGGTTTCTTTTTGGGGTTCTTTTGGGGGGCTTTTCATTGGGTTTTTTTTGGGGGTGTTTTGGGTTTTTATTGGGGTTTTTTTGTTTGGTTTTTTTTGGGTTTTTGGGTTTTTTTGAGATTTTTTTGGGGGAAAAGGTTTCTTGGGTTTTTTTGTTTTTTGGGGGATTTTTTTGGTTTTTATTGGGTTTTTTTGGGGGCTTTTTGGGGGGTTTCATTGGGCTTTTTTGGGGGGATTTTTTAGGGGTTTTTTTTGGGGTTTTGGGGGTGTTTGGGGGTTTTATTGGTGTTTCTCTATTTGGGTTTTCTTGGGGGGGTTTCATTGGGGTTTTTTGGGGGGATTTTTTGGGGTTTTGGGGGTTTTATTGGTGTTTCTCTGTTTGGGTTTTTCGGGGACTTTTTGGTTGTTTTTATGTTGTTGCTTTTTAGGGGAGCTTTGGGTTTTTAGGTTGGTTTTTGGTGTTTTTTATCAGGA